>NC_052620.1:15640662-15926257 GCF_016545825.1 Eucalyptus grandis
ATACTGCAACATCTTTTCCACCAAATGAAGGTTACTCCCTCCATAGTGTCCACAATTTCAGGAATACTGGGTCCTCGTGAAACTCCTCTATGCTTCCACTAGATAGATGAACATTCTGAACAACTTTCTCTCGACAGCTGATTTCGAGGTGGATTTGAAAGAAAATCGAAGGGAAGAGAGAGAGAGAATCGAAAATGTCCTGTCCTAAGTTCTTCTGGAAATCCTCCCTCTTCATTTCTCCCTCTCCTGCATCTGCCTTTTGAGCTTGCTACGCGACCTCGACTCCGACTCCCCACATGGCGGGTTGCTCACCATGTTGACTGGGCTTAGTTGCTGTCTCGTTCTCTCTCCATGTACTCTACTAGTTTTTGTCTTCGTGAGCTGAAGATCTTTCAAACCTGGTCGTTTCAGGTCCTAGCGAAGCAACAATCGATTCTGTCAATGTAGACTCCCGCCAACTCCTTGCATCGCCGGTCTTCGCCCTATCAAGCTCAAGTACATCTCTCTCCAATTTTCCTTTTTTGTTCCTTTTGCTTCTCTGTTTTTCTCAACCATAAGAGGAGTCGAAAGCCAAAAATTTTATATGCTTTTGTTTTTAGTTTAAATTTAATGCGTTATGTCTAGTGTGATGTGTCTGAATTTGGGCTAATTTTTCGCTGTATGCTTTTTAAACTACTTTTATGGGAGTGTAGTAAGAGACTAAAGGACTTTGAGCCACAGAATTGGACAAATGTGAGTCTGATTTCTCTTTTGCCTCCATCAATGGCGAATTTTACCATCAATGGCGAAGAGTCCCTTTGAGTTAGACCCGGAAAATGCCGAGAAAAAGTGCATTTCAATGAGTGAGTCTAATGAATCATATTTTCCTCCCCGCCTTGACAATGCATCTTGGTTCATGTTGATTATGACAAAGTTCAATGCTAGCAGAATAATTGATATATTTCTTCCTCGTCCCTCAAGCTCTTAGTATGATGAGGTTCCAAGACTCTTGGAAGCGGCGCTGCATAGCATTGAACTTTGTCATAATCGAGATGCATCGCTAGACAAAGTAAAACAGATTCATTACGATTCAATCATTGGAAAGGCACTTTTTTTGGCATTCTCCCCGAGCCTTGTACTGTGTACCGGGACTCTCAAGCCATTTGATGGAGGCAAAAGAGACATCGGGACTCACATTGGAAAATCAGTAAAAATACATAGAGAAAAGAGACAGTTGTCCAATTCGTGACTCAAAAGTCCTTTCGCTCTCTTTCCCGCACCAAATAGTTCAAACATAAAATAAAAACTAGCCAAATCGCGCGCATCGCACTAGATCTGCCGGCAATCGCATTGACAAAAGTAAAACAAAAATACTCCAAGATGATTTTTTGGCTTAACTTGACCTCTTGATGGTTGAGGAGAAAGGAGAGAAGGAACAGAGGGAGCAAAAGGAACAAAAAGGGATTGGAGAGAGACGTACGAGATTGGATTTGGGCGACGCCGATCTTGGGAGCCGCCTGGCGACCCAAGTGGAGCCTACATTGCATAGAGAGACCAATTGTTACCTTAGCACCTTGAACGACCAAGGTTTTTGAAAAGCGACGCGCTTGCTCATGACGAAGATGAAGAACCAATAGAGTACATGTCGAGAGAGAACCGAGACGAAAGCGACTCTCGCCCAATTAGCATAGTGAGCAACTTGCTTGAGTCTCGCCATGCGGGAGTTGAGTCGGAGTTGCGAGCTCAAGGATCTAATGCGGAGGGAGAAAATGGGGAGCGGAATTTCCAAAAGACCTAAGGATTTCGATTCTCGCTCTCTTCCCCTTCGATTTTCTTTTCCCAACGGAACAGAAAAAAAAAAAGGAAACGAACATAAATAATCTTTTTTTTTTTTCTAGGGCGACATTTTTCAAATGTATTTTTTTTTTCTCTAGGATACTAGGAGTGAGCGGTTTCCCGATTCCTTACAAGTTTCCGTCCGGAACCCGGAACTTACCCGTTAGAATCAAAAATCCGAACTTACCACAACGGTTCCGAGGTCGGTTCCGGTGTTCCTTTTTTTTTTTTTTTTTTTTCTCGTTTTTTTTTGGTTTCATTTTTCAGGGTAAACTATGCACCAATTGCTTAGTTCCGCCATTGGGTAAGATCATAACGAAAAGCTATGTCTGATGTTATAAGCTAGCATTGTGATATTCCAAACCACTCTTAAGTTTACAAGCAAACTTAGTTTTGCTATATCAAATTAAAAGAAAAAGGTACCAACAAAGCATACCTAAAAATTTGGATGTCGAACTCACATCCATCTCCTTCTCCGATGAATCCAATTGCAAAGCATTTGGGGACTTCACAGCTGTAGTCCCCACTTCTATTTGGCAAAGCCAAGTCCTCCTTTCGCACTACATTGAGAACAAATCCATCAGAACCCTTTTGCCTTTAAAAGATTAGCAGTGTTCCATCAAGTATGTCATTGGATTCTTCTGCTTTCATGGTACAAAGGTTAGAGTAGGGAAAAAGAACACAGCATACCTAAAAAAATTCCAAATCCCACGGCGGATGATTTCCAAGCTAGCAACAATTGCAATCAAGGCCTGGAAACTCTCAATAAGTGAATTTATTGAGTCATCCATCTGGTTTCTGGATACCAGACAATTGGTATTATCCAAATCAGCAGACACATCGACATCATATTTAGCCTCATCCTCATTGACGATCTTGTGTTCGGGCCATAGACTCCTGCTTGCAGCTGTTTGCAGAATTACACCATAGAGAAGTTCACATTTAAAAAGTACAGAAAAAAATACCGAAGTTAAAACATGATGCCAAGTTCAATTTCAACTTCAAGCATAAGACTACAGACTGAAATCGTCAGAGCTAAATGGCTACATATATCTCTGGCAGTCTACGTACTACAGCATGTTTAAATAACTCTGAAAGGACCTGTACTATAACAACATGACAGAAAGGACAGAACTGCAACTTTAAGCATAAGACTACAGACTGAAATCATCACAGCTAAATGACTACATGTATCTCTTGCAGTGTACTTTAAGGCATGTTCAAAATACTCCTATAGGACCTCTACTATGCCAACATGACAGAAAGAACAGAGCTTGCATGTGAAAAAGGGAAATTCATGAGACCCACGAGGCACATATACCAGCGCCTCCCTGCAATATTGGTATACTTTATCCAAAGTCTAAAATAGTTGCTCACATTTGTGGTGTTCTGCTGATGAGTTTCCTGCATTTCTACTACTATTTTGGCACACCTGAGCGCCAATGCATGGCCTGCAGGTGAAAAAAAAAAAAAGTGTCACAGAAAAGATCAGACTGACGGGGAATGTGTATAAGGAGTTGAATAACCTAGAACCTGATATTTTTCAGAGCAGTATCGTGCTTCTCTGCAGCTACCACAAATTTTATCTCCTTTCCATGTTCCACACCAGTTACAGAGTGGAGCTGCATAACAACAATACGTTTTGGCCAAAAAAAGAGAAGGATCAATACCATAATTACTGAGAGACTAACACAACAAAACAAGTAGTCAAAAGCCCATCTATGAGTTCAGTCTTTGAAATTAGGCCCTTAAAGACAACAACAGAACCAAGTCATTGTATGTGCACTGTCATAAAGTATAAAACTGATAAAAACAGAGGATAGCATATTCATCTGCTCAAATGTATGTGCATTGTCATAAAGTAATCCATCCACTTCCAAAGACAAAAATCAGAACATAACTGACTAGGAAAAGACATAAAAAGCTACCTCCACTCTCTAAAGGTTTGCCACTCCCATCATGTCGTGGGGGTTCACTTAAGTAGATTGTCACGAGGCAATTGGCAACGAAAAACTTTAACACTTGAACACCACCAGACCACCAGAGGACCAAAAGAATGAGACAAATTAGATTAAGACAAGTGCACAAATAATAAATTGAAACAGGACTTGCTGAATTAAGACAATTAAAAGTACCTTCTAGATGCATTTACTGTAGGTTGCTTCCATTGTTCATGTTGATCACGAAGAAGACAAGACATCGATGGACACATGAACAAATATATTGTACAATGAAACGTGGATTCTCTATCATAGGTCAGTGCATTCAAAATCAACCAGAGTCCTCTACAGACACTCCTCAAAACCATAATGGCAGAGCAACTACAACTCAATCGACTCTAGAGCTGGGTTCCCCAAATTCGAGAGAAAAACGCAACCACAACTCAATCGACTCTAGAGCTGGGTTCCCAAAATTCGAGAGAAAAACGCAAAATTTTTTCACCCAGAAAAGAGAACAACCCAACCACAACTCAGTCGACTTCAGAGCTGGGTTCCCAAAATTCGAGAGAAAAACGCAAAATTTTTCACCTCCAGAACTCTTCGATGGTAGAGAAAGTGTAGATCGGGCGCATGGAGGCACCCCAGGCCATCTGCTTCGATTTTGTGGCAAGGTTATCGAACCATAAAGTCCACGAGTGCTCGAGGGGATGCGGCTGGTTCGCCTTGGGCTCCTCCTTCGCCGACTGCTCGGCTAAGTCCTCTTCGCCCGCAATCTCTCCTCCTCCAGCTCTGGTCGCCACTGCTTGCAATGCCCTTCGAATTAGGGTTAGGGTTCGCGGCGACGGGGTTCTTCTGGTCGTCGGCGATCGCAGCTGCCGCCGCTACCGCAGATTTCACCGTCTCTTACAACACCATGTTTTTTTCTCAGGAAAGTTTTGCAGCTCTCTCTCTCTCTCTCGCTATTTCTGTTGCATTCGCATCTGAAATCAAGGGCGGCGCGAGCGCGGGCCGACTGGCGTCCAGCGGCAGGACGACCGGCGTCCGGCGGAGGCTGAGTGGCAAGGCGAGCGAGGGTGACGGCGTCGAGGAGGCAAGGGCGAGGCGAGCGTGGGACGACTTGCGTCCAACGGCGTCCGGTGGCGGCGTCGAGGATTAGCAGAGTCCGGCGGCGGCGTCGAGGGCGAGCAACGTCAGGCGGTGGCGTCGAGGGCGACCAGCGTCGGCGACAGGCAGAGGCAGAGGACGGGAGAGACTGAGAGAACCGTGAAAGCGTGAAATGAACTGGAAGTTTTGATTCGGGGCTTTTTTGTTTTGGGGGCTTTGGAGCCCTAATCGGAACCGGTCCCTTTAGAACCGGAAACCGAACTGAACTGGAAACCGGTCCCTTTAAAACTGGGACTGAACCAGTTTTCGATTTTACTCGGGAACCGCACTCATCCTTGTAAGATAGCCATAAAAAAAAAAAAAAGGAAATGAACGAAAATAATTTTTAAGATTCTCAACAAGAAATAATTATCGACATTCTAACACGATACTTAGGCGCGTTTGAATGATTCTGCTTTCCTGAGCCGATTTCGACTAAACGATTATTTTTTATTCCGTTCTAACCGATTCCCGAGAAAAACGCATTTGGTAGAATCGTCCAAATTTTTAATTCTCAAGTAGAATTGCGTTTGATACGCAAGTTAATTGATTCTGTTCCAAATTAATTTCTTTTAATTTTTAAATAAATTTTAAATAATTTTTTTACTTTTTTTCTTTCCTTTTCCTTTTTTTTTTTTTTTTTCCTTTTTTTTTTTTTTCCCTTTTTTCCTATTCTTCTTCTTCTTCGTCCGCCTAAGTGAGCGCCGCCGCGCCTGAGGTCGGCCTTCGTTAGCCGAGCCTCACCGGGCAAGAAGGGAGGCTCCAGCCCGCCGAGGCTCCCCTCGCCAAATCCGGGCAAGGTCGAGCCTCGCCAGTGGCCGTGCGAGCTTCACCGTGTGCCCGGCGAGGCTCGCCTAGCCACCCGAGGCTTGACCTCGCCCGATTTGGCGAGGCTGCCAAGCCTCCGCCTGGCGAGGCTCGCCTAGCGCCGTGGCAGGCTCGGCCTCACGGGCCGGGCGAGGCCGGCTCGCCACCTAAGAAGGCCGGGCCCGCTAGATCCGGGCGAGGCCGAGCCTCGCCGTGGCCGGGCTTGCTCCGCGAGGTCGCCGAACCCGCCCTAGCCCGGCGAGCCTCCCGGCGACCTCGCCGGACCGGCGACCGGTGGCGGACGGCGGCGATGGCGGCGGCGCGAGCGGCGGCGAACGGTGGCGAACGGCAACCGGGATGACGAAAGGGAAGAGCGAGGGTTTCACCGTTTTGATTCTTTTTCGATTCTCGGACAGAGAATCAAATTTTTTTATTCTCAAATCTTGTCCAAAATTGTTCCCGGAACAAAAATTTTACCAAATGTGATTCTCATTCCAAACCGATTCTGGGAACAAAAATCGGGGGACCGACCGTTTGGTTGCCAAACAAAGTTCTAGAAGCCGAAAGAAAATTTGGAACTATTGTAGCAAAGCTCCCTTCTAAATTTTCTTAACCGGATAAAATCTTTTTCTGGCTCTCGTCCAAAAAAAAAAAAAATCTTTTTCTGGTTTAGTTTGCAAAAGGGTAAATACCTGTTCCCTGAAAAGGAAATATTAACCCTTTTTTTTCCTATAAAAAAATTCCTTTTTTTTTTCACCTTTTCCTTTTTGGCCCCATATAAAATGGAGAGCTGCGGTGGATTCACATTTCCATGGGGGAGTACCTGGTTTCCGTTGTGTGACACCATGGGAACGCCGATCAAGCAAGCTATAAATTCACGCCAACTTTTGACCTCATGGCCGAATCTCCTGGCCCACCGCCGCCGGGATCCCGACGGCTGCAGTCGCCGGAGTATCACTTGTCAACTGCCAAGTCTAAGTAGATCAATATAGAGGCAGTAGTATCACTTGTCAACTGCCTGGTGGAAAATTTGTTCTTTCGGTCGCTGCCTGGTGGCATTTGCCAGCTATAATTATTTGCCATTTGCTGAAGTTTTAATAAATTGACCTCTTCTTCCCTTTTATTTTAGGTTGGAGATCATTTCAATTGGCGGTATGCATTTTGGGGTGAGGCTGTGTTGATGTTTCCATTTGCTGTTTTGGGATTTGTAATGAAGCCTCTGCAGCTAAAAGGTGCATTTCCATCTAGAGTGCGGCAAGATTCTATCTGGTCTTTGCCTATAAAGAAGAAGAAGATATCTATTTTTTAGACCCACAAATTAGCGTATCACCGCAGGTTTTGCTCCCGTTGATTCAAAAAAGTCAGTGGCATCCATTGAAACAGCTGCTATTGTGACTGAAGGTAATTATTCTTCTAATATTGTGTGCTAGAATTTCCAGATAGAATTCCACTTTCTTTTGTCTTATCTTAGAATTTTTAATTTGTTATTTCATGTACTTTGGCAAAACTTTCAGTAAGACTTTTTCTTATTATAGTCCATAAGAAGCAACCAAAGCCATTGATGCAACAGTACAATACTTGCTCACAAGCTTCAAGAACGGAAGAGTTCAATTTGCATTTTGTTAGGGCCACCAAAATATTGCACATTTTTTGTGTTTTTTGGCTTTTGCTTGGTTTAAGATTTCTTTTGGCAAGTGGATGTAATACAGCACAGAAAAGAAAGTACGCCAACTCAGTGACACCATGTATTCTCTTTCTTACAGTGCCTTAAACTTGTAACACTTATATTAATGTAGCAATCTACCTTTGTATATCTAACCAATGCCAGATCATATATATGACTCATCACCACACCTTTGGAGTCAAGTCTCCCTCGAATCGTCCTCCGTCACTAACCTACCATTGACTTTTGCAAAGTCTTAGAACAAGTATTGCATGGACTTAGTCTACTAAATCAAGCCAATACAGGCAGGAACTTGTCTGACAAAATACGAGTTTTCAAGCAGTTTCTAAGAATTATTTTGCTGAAAATTGCCCGCACTGCACCAACGCCAGCCCCCTCCTCTCGTCATCAAGCTGCTGCACACTAGAGTGGATGAGGCAGCGGCAAGCCTGATATTTTGGGGAACGAACCGAGCTTGGATTGAGGCCTAGATCTCTGCTGGCGAGGGTTGTGGGCGAAGCTGCGGGCCTCCTGCGTGTGACCTTGCCCAAATCTAGCGGGGGACAGCCTTGCCTAGGGCCGGCGAGTGCAGCCCTCACCAGATGGGCTGTGACGCCTCAGCCAAATCAAGCGAGGATTGCCGGGTCCTCCTTGGCCCAAAATTGGAAAAAAATAAAATAAAATAAGGAAGAAAATTTTAAAAATAAATTGCAAAAATTGTCTACTTTAGTACTCGCCAACCATCCTATAGGGGCTGACTGGACCACTATATCAGCGACCTTTAGTTAAATTGATCGAAATGATTGAATTAACAAATCATCAAAATGTTTAAAATTAAATTAACAAATCATTAGAAAGTTTAAAATTAAATTAACACAACTAAAAAGTTTAGGATTAAATTAATAAATTATAAAAAATATTATGATTAAATTGACAAAAATATAATATATTTAAAGCTTTTTTTGATAATTTTCCTGATAAATGAGCATGTGAAGTTAGTGGGGTTACGTCGTAGGAACGTGGATGTAGCATGAACTTTTCCAAGTTGACAAAGTCAAATCTCATATAAGAGTCAACGATACTTGAATAGTCTTGTAGCTTTTCTGGTACGATATGCAAACAAAGGATAAATTCATTATTCTGGTGGATTGACGTCTTATTGTGGTCACGTTGCTCCATTTCATGACCTGTCTCATCATTAATATTTGCATGATTGATATTTTTAAATCTGCAATTGACAACCGGATAATCTTTGATTTTTCTCCTTTTTTTGGATTGCTATAATAGGAAAAATTCTTTGGTTCAGTTAATAAATTTAAGGGTGTTATAACCTCTTATCTCATCCGAGTCTGCAACATGATTTGTTGAATCTGCTGAAAAAAAGGAATTAAAGTTCCTACTTTCTTCTAGTTTTAAGGGTGTTATAACCTCTTATAATGTAGGCAACCACTTCCTGGCAGTAGTTTGTATAAATGTTCCTACTTTCTTCTAGTTTTTAAATGTTTCCTATTTTCTTGAGCAGATGCATGGAGTATTAATCACTCTAAACTGGTTGGAAATGACGGTACTGGCAGTGAAGCTTATCATGAGCCATCCAAGTAAGTGGTTCTCTGATGGAGAGATAAATGTAGATATATAGGTGTATTAACTTATCTACTATTTGTGCATGTATGTCTATTAAATATGTTAATCATCAATGAAATGGCATCTCCAGCAACGAATATTTTGAAGCAACAAGGCTGGAAAACTGAAAGAGTTTCATAAATGCTGATCAGTTGGGTATATAATATTTTCAGGAAAAGAGTTCGCAGTGGGTAGGGCACACCATTATGAATTCGTGTTTGCTTCATGAAGTGGAAAAGTTGTCGATTGAGAAAGGAACTAGGAGAAATTTAATTGAGCTTTGATTATAGAATTATAGCAATTCAGGGTTCTCGATAATCATAGATGGAAATTGTTCATAAGTTGATGTACAGTAAGTTGGGACTTTGAGCTAGGATCATTGATCGTTTTAACAACGTTCTGCTTCTACAGTAACTTGATCAAGTAGATGGATAGAAAGCCTCTATTCTATATCGTTTTAACAACGTTCTGCTTCTACAGTAACTTGATCAAGTAGTTAGATCGAAAGCCTCTATTCTATGTGATAATAGACTTGATTGTACCGTTGGTAGAAAAGTGCTGGAGTCTAGAGTTAGTGCCTGAAAGAGCCAGCCTTGTAAAGCATCTTTGCAATTATTAATTAGTAAAAAAGCTGGCTGTAATGATGTTCCGTTTTCTTTGAGGCTTGCAATAATTATTTACACAAAACAATGCCCGGCAGAAAAAGCGAATCCATGGTCCAAAATGGACTTTGATAATTTGTTCTTCCAGAAGGACGAAAGTTTTTTAGGATGGAATCTTTGATTTGCACCTAATGCATTCTCCACTTACTGTTTTGGATAGAAGCTTTGCCTTTCAAGACATGCAAAAACTGATTCCAAATGGAGTATAATTGGCAATGCCATTAGTTGAAGCATTGAAATGACAAGGGCCCACGAGAAAATAGTTCCTGAAACATTTTTAAAATGGTGACCAAGGTTGAAACAGCAAAAGTTTTTGCTGATTCAAGGGCCTGTGACTTACTTGAATAATTTGTTCAAGTTTTTGCAACTAGAGCCTCATATTTTCTATTCGCTGGCAGAAGATTGATGCATATGAGCATGAATGTGTAGAGACAGATAGAGAATGGAGGGAAGAGGGTGGAGGAGGGAAGGAATTATATTTGTATCTCAGTGCCTTCTTTTTATGAGCTTATTTATTGCTTTGCAGGAGATCAGGCTGTAGAATTAGTCCTAGTGTACGCAATTCGATAACTGGGTGGGTTGACAGGTGCATCCGACCCACTCCTGAAGAGCTGGAGAATTTTGGTACTCCGGACTTCACTATATACAATGCTGGCCAGTTCCCGTGTAATCGTTACACCCATTACATGACATCCTCTACTAGCATAGATCTTAACCTTGCTAGGAGGGAAATGGTCATCCTCGGCACTCAATACGCCGGGGAGATGAAGAAGGGTCTGTTCAGTGTAATGCACTATCTCATGCCTAAGCGTCAAATCCTCTCCCTACATTCTGGATGCAATATGGGGAAGGACGGAGATGTTGCTCTCTTCTTTGGATTGTCAGGTGTAGTATCCATCGGAGATTGGAAATGGCGCCGAGTCGGTTGTGACATATGATATGTGCCCTCTCTCTGTCTCTCTCTCTCTCTAAAGTCCTTATCCTCTGCACAACTTAGAGATTGCAGTGCTTTGATCGTTGCTGATGAACTTTTTTTGAATTTAGGTACTGGCAAGACTACCCTGTCTACTGATCACAATAGGTACTTGATTGGCGATGACGAGCATTGCTGGAGTGAGAACGGTGTGTCCAATATTGAAGGGGGTTGCTATGCCAAATGTATTGATTTGTCGAGGGAGAAGGAGCCTGATATCTGGAATGCCATCAAGTTTGGAACTGGTAATTTCTGAACACGCCTTTTTGAATTTGTATACTTGAGTTGAATGAAATTGATTTTGGTTTACGTATGCCCTCAAGGCATGAAAATGACTCGAGATGTTTGTGGATGACAGTGGTGGAAAATAGGGGCGAGCGGTTCCAGTGTTCCGGTTCGGGTTCCGTCTGGAACCCGAACCTACCCTGGGGTTCCAAAAAATTTGGAACCCGGAACCTACCCGTCGGGAACAAGAACCTGGAACCTACCTGGTCATAGGTTCCAGAGTCGGTTCCAGTTCCAACAGTTCTTTTTTTTTTTCTTCATTTTTAAATTTGAATTATAACGTACACGCATATTATCGGATATGCTGGCTGTCATCGATCTTTCTTCAAACCATATGTTTTTATCAAAACATGGAAATCCTTTTGTAAGTCCATGAAGAAGTTCTCTCGCTATGCTTAACCCGTTAACAGAGGTTCATATTAGAGTAAATCTACCAAAAATCATGCTGGTGCATATTTCTGTTTTCAAGCACTTAAATATCCCTATGAACACAAAAAAACCTAATCCAATCCTTAGAACAAAAGAAAACAACAAACTCAGAAAACGTAGATTGGAGCGGTAGAATGATGTAAGCACAATCTTTGTCTCCTTTGACATGCAAAGGCGCTGAATAACATCTTCGAACACAGCTAGTAGCAGTAGAAAATAAAGCCATTGGTGTCAAATTTCAAGAACTTCATCTTAGAGGTGTTGAAGTTCTCTCTAACACGTATAGTTTCCGAAATGTGAAAAACTTCAGTCAAGAAAGAATCCTTACCATAAACTTCAACCAGGATAATTAACATGCAAAGCTAAACCAATGGTCAAAGTCATGGTAAATAACCGAGCAACAGGTAAGAATAAAGGATGTGAAACCCTAATTGCTCTCTCTAGTGAAATGTGTTCTGTCTCTGCAAGATCAACGGGAGTTTAGTGGTTGCGAAGGATGTAGATCATAAATAGAGTGTGCATATAATAATATAGACATTTACCATATTATGTAGGAACGGCATTCGACAGCAGATCAAATAACTGGAGTAAAGTTGAAACATGTTTGAATAAAAGATTCAAAACATAGCACCAGAATGTTCTAATTTACTTCAGCAAAATATCAATTTGGTCCTTCGATTTCTTCAGCATCAAATCTACACTCGCCACAACTTTCAACATGGTGAATATTCACTCCAAAGCACCCGTGATCACAAAGCACCGTGCACACCTAGCACCCGATCACATTCACCAAGAACAGAACATTCATCCTCACGCTCCATTATCATTAACAAGAAGAACAACATACACCAAGAACAGAACATTCATCCCCAAAGACGCCTCCATTATCATCAACAAGAACAGAACATTCATCCTCGCACGCTCCATTATCATCAACAAGAAGAACAACGTCGACGAGCGCTAAAAACGTCGCCTTAAGAACAACATCGTCGCACTACAGTAATGAGACGCGCGCTAAGAACAACATCATCGCACCACAGCAATGAGACGTTCCAGTGATTCGCAATCATCATTAGACGCACAAAGCGATCGACGGAAAGCGAGATTAGATGAGGACCGTACCTTGATTGATCCCGGCAAATGCCGAATTCAAGAGAAGGCAAATCGCAATGTTTCCATCAGTGGACCCCTCAAAGCTTCGTGATAAACGAGTCCAAAGGGACCGGCGCGAGCGGCGGCGGCGTGGCCGGCGGCGTCCGGCGGTGGCCTCGAGGGCGAGCGGCGTTGGCGACGGGCAGAGAACGGGAGAGACTGGCGTCGAGCGGCGAGGGTTCGGGCGAGCGGCCTCGGCGACGGGCAGAGCACGAGAGACACCGGCGCAAGCGGCGAGGGTTCGGGCGAGCGGCCTCGGGACGATCAAGGCGTCCGGGCGCCCGGCGGTCGCGGCCTTGAGGGCGAGCGGGTGGCGAGACTCGTGAGCGGCGTCGGAACCGGTAGAGGCAGAGCACGGCAGCGACGAGCGCGAGTGGCGAGGGTTCGCGCGAGCGACGCTCTGCGATCAAGGGCGCCCAGTCATGTCCGCGGCTCGGGCGTCCGCCGCGTCCGGCGTCCGGCGGCGGCGGCCTTGAGGGCAAGCGGCGGTGTGAGTTCTAGGTCCGAAATCAGAAATCAATAGGGGGCGACAGAAGGGGGCGAGCGGGGAGGGGGCTCCTTTTGGAGCCCTAACTGCCCCGCAACCGGTTCCTCACAGTGTTCCGGTTCCGGTTTCAGAGGTTCCGGTTCCGGTTCCGCAGAGGTTCCGGTTCCCGGAAAAAAGGAACCGGGAACCGGAACCGGTCCTTTAAGAACCGGGAACCTCCGGTTCGGTTCTCCGGTTCCCGGTTCTACCCGGGAACCGCGCTCACCCCTAGTGGAAAACGTGGTGTTTGAAGAGCACACGAGGGAAGTGGATTACTCTGACAAGTCAGTTACAGGTAAACATCTCTGTCGTTGATAATTTCTATTATTTTGGAGTTGTTTTTAAATGACTTCTTTGAATTGTTTTAAATAAGATAAACAACTGCATATTTCTTGATTTTGTCATGCTGGATACTCTGATTTTTAATATGCTCAAATGTCAAAGTTTATGTTAGCTATGACTTGGTTAGTATATTCCTGAAAGAAAATTGAAGTCAACCCTTTCATTCATTGAGCTAACTGGGTCAGCACAACCCAATGATGTGCGGTTTTGACCTAATCGGTATGGTGTTTAGGCGATAAATATGATAATCGGAGATTTTCAGTAGCTGTATAGAATATGATTTGAAGCAGAAAAATCAAGATTATTACTTTTTGAATAATCTCAGATATCTTCACTGAAAAAATCCAAGAAGCCTTAATTTATTGATCAGAAGACTTTGATGGTGTCAATTCTGAATGTCCAAGTTCGGCTCGCAACAATATGATGACAGTTTGTTATTACAAGCACAATACTCGCAACATCTGATCTGTTCCTTTGTTTCAGAGAACACACGGGCGGCCTATCCCATTGAGTACATACCAAATGCGAAAATCCCGTGCGTTGGCCCACACCCGAAGAATGTAATTCTCTTGGCATGTGACGCATTTGGAGTGCTCCCTCCTGTGAGTAAGCTGAGCCTGGCACAGACTATGTACCATTTCATAAGCGGCTATACTGCTCTGGTATGTGTCCAACTGTTGAACTTTGGTTCCTTTGTTGTTCCAAATGCTTAATCTGCAGAAGATGGTGTATGGTGTCTGATTACGTGCTAACTGTTGATCTGTTCCACAGGTCACCGGAACAGAGGAGGGTGTCAAGGAGCCGTGCAACGTTCTCAGCTTGCTTTGGCGCTGCATTCATAATGTTGCATCCTACCAAGTATGCTGCTATGCTGGCTGAGAAGATGCAGAAGCATGGCGCGACTGGGTGGCTTGTCAACACTGGATGGTCAGGGGGAAGGTATGACATGTTTGAGCCCCGCCCTGGAGCCGATCTTGTTGCCGCTTTTTTTGACACTGAAACCTTTCACGTATATCGTACAGCTATGGCTCTGGCATTCGGATCAAGTTGCCATACACCAGGAGGATCATTGACGCCATACATTCAGGTAGCCTCTTGGAAGCTAGTTACAAGAAGACTGAGGTCTTCGGGCTGGAGATCCTGACCGAGGTGGAGGGTGTGCCCTCGGAGATCCTCGATCCTGTGAACACCTGGTCGGACAAGAAGGCCTACAACGACACCCTGTTGAAGCTGGCCGAACTGTTCAAGAACAACTTTGTGACATTCACTGATTACAAGATTGGCGAGGACAGCAAGATGATGGAGGAGATCCTCGCGTCGGTCCGATCTGCTGATCTCGAGGCGATAAGAGATTGAATGTGTGTGGGGTTTGGGTGATAATAATGGAGCAGGAATAGCAGTATGACATTTAATTTTGGTAGTGTTATTAAGTTTGATTTCCTATGTGCCTGTGTCTAAAAGTACCAGGTTTTGGGACTTACCTCCGCTAAGCATCTTTAGAATGGTCATGTTTCACTTGCTCGGTTTTAACATCAAACTTGTTCTCTCTCTCCTCGCTCCGTCCGCAACATCACAGCCCAGGATTGATCTTGTTGCTTTCATGTGACTGGACTTTCACTTTATCCGCCATTTCAAAAGTAATTGAAGGTGAAAAGTTGGAGAGGATCAAGGATTGAGTTTAGCTTGCTGCTTTGTTCTCCCATGGCATATGCGCAAATGTTTACTCAGAGATAAACCCAGAATGGACAGCTGTAAAGTTGGGATAGTTGAGATGACTTTCCATGATATGGTGGATTTAGCTTGCTTAATCAAGTAGAAAATCAAGTGGTGAATTACAAAAAAACTATGGAAGTAGATTACAAGATAGTTACTCATTTGATGACAACTAACGCCCCTCTCAAGTTGAAGTGTAGATATCCTGGACACTCGACTTGCTGTAGAGACAGGGAAAATCAAGCATGGCGGTCCCTTGGTGAACATGTCCTTGATGGTTTGAGGGTGCATAAGAAGTCCATATGATCCTCAGGACAGTTTCTTTTGTCAATGAAATGACGGTCAATCTACATGTGCTTTGTTCTGGCAACAAAACTAGAGTACTCACTACGGCAAGAAATATGCAGCTTACCTTAACCAGATGGAGAGCTACCCGTAGATGCGGTTTCTATCTCGTGGAAGTATGATCTTCATGTACAATATTGGTCCAGAAATAGCAAGATAGACGAGTCGGTCTACTGGATGATGGCACGTTCTTGGGTCGCCGAGAACGTTATTGCCGTTTGTGTTAGTTCATTTGCTAATTGACAGCATATTAAAACTAAAAGACAGGAACCAATCATGAGGCATGTGGAAGCAATAGATTTGGAATCCCATAGGAGCAACGTTCACATCTGGAAGTTTTTAACGGCAGGCGTGTTGGAGGAAAGAGGAGAAGAATGAAAAGATAGAAGGACCAAAATGAAAGAGGAAAGAGAGGGTGGAGTATAGGGTGTAAGTGGTCCGGGTTGCTTATGAAAGCTTGACCCGACCCAAAACACTACACGATATGCTTGACCTGACCCTACCCGACCTGAATATCATACAACCCAAGAGAACGGGTCAGATTAAAAAAAGAAAAGAAAAAAGAACGGGTCGATTGAGTCGGGCCAGTGCTGATTAGTTTCATCCTTGTTATACACATGCAGAGAGAGAGAGATCGGGTTGTGGGGTGTCAAAGCTGACCCAGCCCCAACCCAACAATACCAACATCTAAAATTCCCAACTCGATGAAGACTATGGCCCAACCCTAAAATACCTTGATTATTGGGCCATGCTCTAGAGTACACTCCGATTCTGAAAAGAGTCACCGTGTCCTATTCGTAGGTTACCGTTGTCCTGAGCGTGGAGAAGGGGCTGTTACCGCAGGCTCTAACCTGGGTGGGCTGGGCTGGGCTGGGCTGGATCAGGTCCTTGGGCCTAATGGGCCGGCCCAAGCATGGCCCATTATCTCTAATAGTGTGATGTTCGGCCACATTAAGAATAAAATACATGTGGCCGAACGGTCGCATTCATCATAAAAAAAATGAAAAAAAAATTCAATTTCTACAAAATTCAAACCCCCTCCTCTTATTTTCACGATCATGCACTTCTCCTTACTTCAAAAAATAAAAATGGCGATCTCCGTTGAAGGATATTTACAAGCTTGGAATTCGCAATTGACTTAAATTATTGGGGTTGCCCAACCTATTTTCGATGGCTTGCCAACTTGAAAGTACTCTCTTGCACAAGGGTCAAATGTTTGGAAGATATTCAACATTATGGACCTACTCAATGGCAAGAAGAGGGTTGTTTACTTGGTATGTGATGTGAAATTATCTTTGAAATCTAGTGGTCAGATGAGTAACTTGAAAAGACAACAAGACAGATATGTCGTTGAAATGGTCAAGCCAAAGAAGAGGCCCGCTACCAGAAAAAAATGTGTTTTTATCAATCTGTTTAGTATTGTGTTTTTAATTATTAGGTTGTAATTTTTCTTATGAGATTGTATTTATCTAAGTTCGATTCTTATGTATATGTATTTTGACAGCCGCAATTTGTACGGTATTATTCGTTTTTTTTTTTTTTTTAACGAGATGAATTCGTTTAAGTCGGAGTCTTATATACTATGCTGCGTATTTCATTCTTGTTCAATTATCGCTACTTGGGACTCCCCATAAACGACCATGAAGTGTAAATAATTTATTTTACTGAAAATTTCTTTTTTAATTATTTAATAAAAAACCTTACCTGGGAAAAACGTGCTCGAGCGTAACGTAACGCGGGGCCTAGCACAACCCATTGGCCTCGGCACAGTCGGGAGCCATTGCTAGTCGTGACTCGTGAGAACAATTTCCTCAGTATATACAGATATTCTAGCAAAAATAATTCCGTTATCGAGATGGTAACTCATAAGCCGATGCAACAAGATTCATCGGTCCTTAAAAGACACACCACTCACTAAATTGGGTTCCATCAATATGAAATTAAGGTTCTATCTATTAGCATTTTCATAAAATTGATCGTTTGTAATAGGAAAACTTATTCAAAAATCATGAACTTATTGTATTTTTATCAATTCAGTCTTAAACTTTTCAATTTTACCAATTCGATTCTAAATCTTTTCACTTCTTGCTAATTCAATCCATCCGATCAATTTTGATCGGAAATTGCTAATGTGGACAATGGCGTTGAAGTGGCACATTTTTAAATAATATTTTAATAATATATATTTTTACTTTCTTTTCTTTTTCTTTTTGGTGTTTCGGATCTAGTGGGCAACCTTGCTGGCCACGGTGAGGGCTAGCAAGGGTTGGCCAAGAACCCTTGCCAGCCAAAGAAACCCCCCAAAAAAGCCAAAAAATTAAAAATTAAAATATTATTAAAAAGTGCCACGTTAGAGCCAACTATCCACATCAATAATTTCTAATCAAAATTGGTTGGATGGATTGAATTGACAATAAATGAAAATGCTTAGGACTTAATTGCCAAAATTAAAAGATTAATAATTGAATTGGTAAAAGTGCAATAGATTTATAACTTTTTGGATAATTTTCCCTTAAAATAATTAGCTAATGAAAAATGTTTTAACTAAGGACAATAATATATATCTAGATATCTTTATGAATGCATAAAATATTTTTTGTCAATTCATTTTTGTAAGCAATACGGTATAAGTGATCATTTTTATTAGAATACTTTTTCTTTTCCAATTTTTTTTTTTCACAAAATAGAAGGAGCTTAAAATTATGCCCTCTTTGATGTTTGATTGCCTTCTTGACTATTGGCTAATTATCTATCCTGAGTTCCACAAAAGTCGTCGAAAAATGTTCCTTTGATACTATTGCATTATTTCTCCTGTTTACTCTACTCTCCCAATCTTAGATTTGCCTATCTAGTTATAAATAAGTATTTCGTCTACAATTTCAATAGCATTCACAAAAGCTCTAGTGTCAAATCCTATGATTGTTCAACATGTTTTTGCTAAAAGTTTTGGCATCCCACATTTGCTAAAGGGTTTGCTCTCACAAATATAAGATCTGAACTTGTTTAACATGTTTTTGTTAGTATTAAAGACATTGAACTTAGGCATACATTACTAAAAGCAAAATCCATAGCTACATAAGTGATCCTCCTACCATGTGTTCATCACTGATGATAATGACTTGTCATGTATTCTTTTGTCATTTGATTGGAGAGTGATCTTGTTGCATGCACCTGCGGGCCGACAAAGGCACCGTTGTAGCTGTGTATTGTATGAACGAGTTGCTTCCAAAGTAGAATGTGGGTTGGCTAACCGTTGGTTCAACTTTTCTCGAGAAGTCAATGAGGTCATAATTGTTTCCTCACAAGTGTGAATGAGGCTGGCCATGACCTTCAAGCGTAAAATTTCCTGAATGTGTTGTCTAATCTTAAGCGAGAGATGACTTGTTCTATTTGGTCGTGTAATTGTAGTTACTATCATGCAATGTTTATCTACATACTAGAAGTTACTGAATTGTATAGGATTTTAAGAGAATATACTCGAAGAAATGGGTAACTAAAATATTGGAATTGTTTAGGCAATAACCAGGAAGTTTACTTTTCTCGTATGCAGGTTGCTTGTCATCTTTTGTGTGATTAACATGTTAAATTACGTGGATTGAGGAGTGATAGCCAGTAATGGTGTAAATGGTAGTCGGAGTACTTGCACAAAGGATGGAAAATGCACTTCAGGCAGAGGAATCCAGCAAGTAAAGAATTTTGTTTTGTTTGATTATGCAGTAAAGTCTATTGTTTCGGTATCATGGGACCTTTATATTGGACATTTTGAGACCTGGTACTGGTTGTTATTGCCGATCTAAAGCAGATTGAATGTGAAATTGAGGTTAATCTTTTTTTCTGAACAAGAACCATAATTTGTATTCCCCGTACCGCCATTCTCATCTTTTTTCCCAATTTGCTGAAAATATCACAATGATTGACATATCTAGTATTCTATTGGAGCCTTTTGATTTTCTTCTTATTGGGCTTCCTTTTTATGTTTTCAGACTATACAGTTTTGTCTAATGTAAAAACACTTCTGAAGGTCCAACATAATTCTATTTATAAAAGTTTGTTGAATAGTAAAGAAATGTAAGCTGACAATCTCCATTGCATTGCACCAGTCTCCATTTTTATCATCTTCCTAAGTCGAAGCCGAAATTCCATCCTATTCTCCTTTAAAATTTTCTGGGCAATTTTTCTCTTACCATCATTATTGTAATCATAGCTAGTTTTTCAAGCATTTAGAATTTATAGTATAGTGTTGATGTCTTATAACCTTATCATAGCACTTTGGTTGCAAGGGTGACTTTGACTTGAATAATTTTCAGGATGGTGTCTTGTCATCTGCATTTATGGTTGGACTTCTTGTTGCATCCCCTGTATTTGCTTCACTAGCAAAGAGGTAATGCCCAATTCCAAGATGTACAGCTTGGATACCTATGTGCTTTGCCTAATGTTACTAATTCTATATGAAGAACTTGTCATTCACAGAATGGGGAGAGAACATTGTGGGATTTTCAGAGTGACTAAATCACTTCTAGTTTTAACGGAGCAAGGCTATTAATCCTGAACATGTTCAGCACAGGTCGTGATGGAAAACTTGGTCTTTTGATTGGTGTACTCACTTTGGTCATTTATTATCAACATGAGGGGCCCCTGCCTTTAAGCCGTTGAGCAATCTGAAATCCTTCTTCACTGTGATGAAAAGAGCAAAATAATATTATGGTGAAGCAAATCATAGTCCAACACACATAGCATAATTTGAAATTAAATAGGACTTACTAATGGTAACGCGCTTGCATGGATAGCGCAAAGCATTGCGTCTTCGAATAATTCCACTAGAAAATGCTCTGCTGCCTGCATAAAGAAAGAAACTGCTCAATTTTTTTTTCATAGTGAGTATCAAATGAAACTAGCAGAAGGCGATACCTCCTGAATAGCATACAGAGCTTCCTGTGTCCATTGAGTAATAGCATTGCTTATCGTGTTGCTAATTCCTCTTACCTGCAATTACACAAAAAAAATTCAGTCAAGAATACCACCTGAAAGAATCAGATGCATGAAGATTTTCTAGTAAGACACATCTAACTCAAAAGCAACTAATTGCATATACTCACAGTCCTAATGAAAGGAGCTCTTGGTATCACAAAGTTACAAGACTTTTGATATCGTTGAATTTCCCGAAGAGCAACTGCTCCATATCTGGAGCGTCGCTTCCTCCGCAATCTCCTGGGTTGCTGATGCTGCGTTTGTGGCAATAAAGAAAAATGCTGAAGATGCTGAACTTGAAGCAGTAAAGAAAGATGTTGAACTTGAAGCAGTAAAGAAAGATATTGAGCTCTGTTTTTCGATAATAGTGAAACAAGAGAGAATAATAGAGAGAGTTAGTGTAAGAGAGTTGTAGAGAAGAGCAAGTGAAGAACCAAAAATGCGAGACAAGAAGATATATCGAAGATTTGAAGATCAATCAAGAAAAGCTTTGTATTCTTCTAATTTCAATGACAATGTAATACAGAACTTGTACATCATCAATGAGCAGAAATAATTTCTCATCTTGACTTCTCTCTTTCTATCTTTCTATTGCTTGAACACTACAGAGTAGTACTTAATCTGTTGAGAATGCAAAGCTGCAAAAGCTTAAAAAGAAGCAAAGCAAGAAGAAACTCGAAACGAAAGGCAATTGGAACAGAGGAAACAGAGGATTGGCGCGAAGAAAAGCTCAACAGAAAGCTCTCTTCTCATTCAGCTTCATCTACTTGCTTATGTATTCAGTTTTCATCATTAACAATGGAGATTTTCTTTCTCTATCTCTGTATATCTTCTTAACAATCACCTAAGACCATTACATCTACGCATCCTTTCTTATTGAAGAAGTATCTAACTGACAGAACTGATTTCTGTTTTTAACTACTCTTCATGTTTTTCACAGTTCAAAGTAGAAAAGCAGGGGATCAGAGAGACTTACGGCGTTTGGACCGAGCAACGTCGGCGGCGGCAAGGGGGCGGATCGGAGGGAGAGGTGCGGCGTTTGCATTGGAAGAGAGACTAATCAAAAAGCGAAGAGAAGAACTAGTTGACTAGGTAAATGGAGACAGAGAGAACCGAGAGACGAGGCACGCCGGCGGCCGCAAGGGGGGGGCGGATCGGAGGGAGAGGTGCTGCGTTTGCGTTGGAATAGAGACCGATCAAAAATCGAAGCGAAGAACTAGTTGACTTAGTAAATGGAGAGAGAGAGAGAACCGAGAGGCCGGGCAACGTCGACGGCGGCAAGGGGGCGGATCGGAGGGACAAAGTGCTGCGTTTGCGTTGGAAGAGAGACCGATTAAAAGCGAAGCGAAGAACTTGTTGACTAAGTAAATGGAGAGAGAGAGAGAGAACTGAGAGGTTGGGGCAACGCCGGCGGTGGCAAGGGGGGCAGGATCGGAGGGAGAGGTGTGGCGTCCGCATTGGAAGAGAGACCGATCAAAAAGCAAAGCGAAGAACTAGTTGACTAAGTAAATGGAGAGAGAGAGAGACACGAGAGGCTGGGGCAACGCCGGCGGCGACAAGGGGGCGGATCGGAGGGAGTGGTGCGGCGTTTGCGTTGGAAGAGAGACCGATTAAAAAGCGAAGCGAAGAAATAGTTGACTTAGTAAATGGAGAGAGAGAGAGAACCGATAGGGTGGGGCAACGCCGAGGGCAGCAAGGGGGGGTCGATTGGAGGGAGAGGTGCGGTGTGTGCGTTGGAAGAGAGACCGATCAAAAAGCGAAGCGAATAACTAGTTGACTAAGTAAATGGAGAGAGAGAACCGAGAGGTCAGGGCCACGCCGGAGGCGGCAAGGGGGCAGATCGGGGAGAGGTGCGGCGTCCGCATTGGAAGAGAGACCGATCAAAAACGATGAGAAGAACTAGTTGACTAGGTAAATGGAGAGAGAGAGAACCGAGAGGCTACCGCAATGTTGGCGGCAAGGGGGCGGATCGGAGGGAGAGGTGCTGCGTTTGCGTTGGAAGAGAGATCGATCAAAAATCGAAGCGAAAACTAGTTGACTTAGTAAATGGAGAGAGAGAGAGAACAGAGGGGTCAGCAACGCCGGCGGCGGCAAGGGGGCGGATCGGAGGGAGAGGTGCGGCGTGCGTCGCATTGGAAGAGAGACCGATCAAAAAGCGAAGAGAATAACTATTTGACTAAGTAAATGGGGAGAGAGAGAACCGAGAGGCTGAGGCAACGCCGGCGGTGGCAAGGGGGCGGATCGGAGGGAGAGGTGCGGTGTTTGCATTGGAAGAGAGACCGATCAAAAAGCGAATCGAAGAAATAATTGACTTAGTAAATGGAGAGAAAGAGAACCGAGAGGTCAGGGGCAACGCCGAGGGTGGCAAGGAGGGCGGATCGGAGGGAGAGATGCGGCGTTTGCGTTGGAAGAGAGACCGATCAAAAGCGAAGCGCGGAAAACTGGTGACTAAGAAAATGGAGAGAGAGAACCGACAGGCTAGGGCAACGCCGGCGGTGGTAAGGGGGGCAGATCGAACGGAGAGGTGCGGTGTCTACATTGGAAGGGAGACCGATCAAAAAGCGAAGCGAGAAACTAGTTGATTAAGTAAATGGAGAGAGAGAGAACCGAGAGGCCGAGGCAACACCGGCGGCGGCAAGGTGGGCGAATAGGAGGGAGAGGTGCAGCGTTTGCATTGGAAGAGAGACCGATCAAAAGCGAAGAGAAGAACTAGTTGACTAAGTAAATGGGGAGAGAGAGAACCGAGAGGCCGAGGTAACGCGGCGACGGCAAGGGGGGCGGATCAAAGGGAGAGGTGCGGTGTTTGCGTTGGAAGAGAGACCGATCAAAAGCGAATCGAAGAAATAATTGACTTAATAAATGGAGAGTGAGAGAACGGAGAGGCCGGGGCAACGCCGAGGGTGGCAAGGGGGGCAGATCGGAGGGAGAGATGCGGCGTTGCGTTGGAAGAGAGACCGATCAAAAAGCGAAGCGAAGAACTAGTTGACTAAGTAAATGGAGAGAGAGAGAGAACCGAGAGGCTGGGGCAACATCGGCGGCGAAGGGGGCGGATCGGAGGGAGAGGTGCGGCGTCCGCATTGGAAGAGAGACCGATAAAAAAGCGAAGAAAGGAACTAGTTGACTAAGTAAATGGAGAGAGAGAGAGAACCGAGAGGTTGGGGCAACGTCGGAGGCGGCAAGGGGGGCGGATAGGAGGGAGAGGTGCGGCGTCCGCATTGGAAGAGAGACCGATCAAAAAGTGAAGAGAAGAACTAGTTGACTAGGTAAATGGAGAGAGAGAAACCGAGAGGTTGAGGCAACGCTGGCGGCGACAAGGGGGCAGATCGGAGGGAGAGGTGCTGCGTTTGCGTTGAATAGAGACCGATTAAAAATCGAAGCGAAGAATTAGTTGACTTAGTAAATGGAGAGAGAGAGAGAGAGAGAGAGAGAGAGAGAGAGAAGAGAGAGGTTGGGGCAACGCCGACGGCGGCAAGGGAGGGCGGATCGGAGGGAGAGGTGCGGCGTTTGCGTTGGAATAGAGATCGATCAAAAAACGAAGCGAAGAACTAGTTGACTAAGGAAATGGAGAGAGAGAGAACCGAGAGGTCAGGGCAACACCGGCGGCGGCAAGGGGGGCAGGATTAGAGGGAGAGCTGCGCCGCTTGCATTGGAAGAGAGACTGATCAAAAAGCGAAACGAAAAACTGGTTGACCAAGTAAATGGAGAGAGAGACACCCGAGAGGCCGAGGAAACGCCGGCGGTGGCAAGAGGGCGGATTGGGGGAGAGGTGCGGCGTCTGCATTGGAAGAGAGACCGACCAAAAAGCGGCTTAACAACTAGTTGACTAAGTAAATATAGAGAGAAACCAAGAGGTCGGGCACGCCGGCGGCGGCAAGGGGGCGGATCGGGAGGGAGAGGTGCGGCGTCCGCATTGGAAGAGAGACCGATCAAAAGCGAAGCGAGGAACTAGTTAATTAAGTAAAAGGAGAAAGAGAGAGAACCGAGAGGCTAGGGCAACGATGCCGGTGGCAAGGGTAGGCGAATCGAAGGGAGAGGTGCGGCGTCTGCATTGGAAGAGAGACCGATCAAAAAGCGAAGAGAAGAACTAGTTGACTAAGTAATTGGAGAGAGAGAATCGAGATGCCGAGGTAACGCCGGTGGTGGCAAAGGGGCGGATCGGAGGTAGAGGTGCGGCGTCTGCATTGGAAGAAAGATCGATCAAAAAGCGAAGCGAAGAACGAGTTGACTAAGTAAATGGAGAGAGAGAGAACCGAGAGGCTGGGGCAACACCGGTGGCGGCAAGGGGGGCGGATCGGAGGGAGAGTTGCGGCGTCCGCATTGGAAGAGAAATCGATCAAAAGCGAAGCGAAGAACTAGTTGACTAAGTAAATGGAGAGAGAGAGAACCGAGAGGCTGGGGCAACGCCGATGGCGGCAAGGGGGCGGATCGGAGGGAGAGCTGCGGTGTCCGCATTGGAAGAAAGACCGACCAAAAAGCGAAGCGAAGAACTAGTTGACTAAGTAAATTGATAGAGAGAGAATCGAGAGGCTGGGGCAATGCCGGCGGCGGCAAGGGGGGCGGATCGGAGGGAGAGGTGTGGTGTCCGCATTGGAAGAGAGACCGATCAAAAAGCGAACTGAGGAACTAGTTGATTAAGTAAATGGAGAAAGAGAGAACCGAGAGGCTGGGGCAACGATACCGGCGGCAAGGGTGGGCGGATCGAAGGGAGAGGTGCGGCGTCTGCATTGGAAGAGAGACCGATCAAAAAGCGAAGAGAAGAACTAGTTGACTAAGTAATTGGAGAGAGAGAGAACCGAGAGGCTGAGGCAACGCTGGCGGTGGCAAAGGGGGGCGGATCAGAGGTAGAGGTGCGGCGTCTGCATTGGAAGAGAGATCGATCAAAAAGCGAAGCGAAGAACTAGTTGACTAAGTAAATGGAGAGAGAGAGAACCGAGAGGCTAGGGCAACGCCGGCGGCAGCAAGGGCGGCGGATCGGAGGGAGAGGTTCGGCGTTCGCATTGGAAGAGACCGATCAAAAAGCGAAGCGATGAACTAGTTGATTAAGTAAATGAAGAAAGAGAGAGAACCGAGAGGCTAGGGCAATGACGGGGTGGCGGCAAGGGTGGGGCGGATCGAAGGGAGAGGTGCGGCGTCTGCATTGGAAGAGAGACCGATCAAAAAGCGAAGAGAAGAACTAGTTGACTAAGTAATTGGAGAGAGAGAGAACCGAGAGGCTGAGGCAACGCTGGCGGTGGCAAAGGGGGCGGATCGAGGGTAGAGGTGCGGCGTCCGCATTGGAAGAGAGATTGATCAAAAAGCGAAGCGAAGAACTAGTTGACTAAGTAAATGGAGAGAGAGAGAACCGAGAGGTCAGGGGCAACGCCCGGCGGCGGCAAGGGGGGCGGATCGGAGGGAGAGGTTCGGCGTTCGCATTGGAAGAGAGACCGATCAAAAAGCGAAGCGATGAACTAGTTGATTAAGTAAATGGAGAAAGAGAGAGAACCGAGAGGCTAGGTCAATGACGGCGGCGGCAAGGGTGGGCAGATCGAAGGGAGAGGTGCGGCGTTTGCATTGGAAGAGAGACCGATCAAAAAGCGAAGAGAAGAACTAGTTGACTAAGTAATTGGAGAGAGAGAACCGAGAGGCTGAGGCAACGCCGGCGGTGGCAAGGGGGGCGGATCGGAGGGAGACGTGCAGTGTCTGCATTGGAAGAGAGACTAATCAAAAAGCGAAGCGAAGAACTAGTTGACTAAGTAAATGGAGAGAGAGAGAACCGAGAGGCTGAGGCAACGCCGGGCGGCAAGGGGGGTGGATCGAAGCGAGTGGTGCGGCGTTTGCGTTGGAAGAGAGACCGATCAAAAAGCGAAGCGAAGAAATAGTTGACTTAGTAAATGGAGAGAGAGAGAGAACCGAGAGGCTGGGGCAACGACGACGGCGGCAAGGGGGGCAGATCGGAGGGAGAGGTGCGGCGTTTGCGTTGTAAGAGAGACCGATCAAAAAGCGAAGCGAAGAACTAGTTGACTAAGTAAATGGAGAGATAGAGAAGCGAGAGGCTGGGGCAACGCCGGCGGTGGCAAGGGGGGGTGGATCGGAGGGAGAGGTGCGGCGTGCATTAGAAAAGAGACCGATCAAAAAGCGAAGCGAAGAACTAGTTGACTTAGAAAATGGAGAGAGAGAGAACCGAGAGGTTGGGGCAACGCCGGCGGTGGCAAGGGGGGCATATCGGAGGGAGAGGTGCGGCGTTTGCATTGGAAAAGAGACCGATTAAAAAGCGAAGTGCAGAACTAGTTGACTTAGAAAATGGAGAGAGAGAGAACCGTGAGGCTGGGGCAACGCCGGCGGCGGCAAGGGGGGGCGGATCGGAGGGAGAGGTGCGGCGTTTGCATTGGAAGAGAGACCGATTAAAAGCGAAGTACGTAACTAGTTGGCTAAGTAAATGGAGAGAGAGAGAGAACCGAGAGGCTGGGGCAACTCCGGCGGCCGCAAGGGGGCGGATTGAGGGAGAGGTGCAGCGTCCGCATTGGAAGAGAGACCGATCAAAAGCGAAGCGAAGAACTAGTAGACTAAGTAAATGGAGAGAGAGAGAACCGAGAGGTCGGGGGAATGCCCCGGCGGCAAGGGGGGCGGATTGAGGTGAGGTGCAGCGTGCATTGGGAACAGAGACCGATCAAAAAGTGAAGAGTAGAATTTGTTGACCGAGTAAATGGAGAGAGAGAACCGAGAGGTCGGGCAACGCCCGGCGGCTGCAAGCGGGGCGGATCGGAGGGAGAGGTGCGGCGTCTACATTGGAAGAGAATCTGATCAAAAAGCGAAGCGAATAACTAGTTGACTAAGTAAATGGAGAGAGAGAGAACCGAGAGGCTGGGGCAACGCCGGCAGCGGCAAGGGGGGGCGGAACGGAGGGAGAGGTGCGGCGTCTGCATTGGAAGAGAGACCGATCAAAAAGCGAAGAGAAGAACTAGTTGACTAAGTAAATGGAGAGAGAGAGAACCGAGAGGCTGTGGCAACGCCGGCGGCGGCAAGGGGGGGCGGATCGGAGGGAGAGGTGTGGCGTGTGCGTTGGAAGAGAGATCGATCAAAAAGCGAAGCGAAGAAATAGTTGACTTAGTAAATGGAGAGAGAGAGAGAGAGAACCGAGAGGCTGGGGCAACGCCGACGGTGGCAAGGTGGGGCGGATCGGAGGAGAGGTGCGGCGTGTTCATTGGAAGAGAGACTGATGAAAAAGCGAAGCGAAGAACTAGTTGACTAAGTAAATGGTGAGAGAGAGAACCGAGAGGCTCAGGGCAACGCCGGCGGTGGCAAGGGGGTGGATCGGAGGGAGAGGTGGGGCGTCCGCATTGAAAGAGAGGCCAATCAAAAAGCGAAGCGAAGAATTAGTTGACTAAGTAAATGGAGAGAGAGAGAGAGAACCGAGAGGCTGGGGCAACGCCGCGACGGCAAGGGGGCGGATCGGAGGGAGAGGTGCGGCGTCCGCATTGAAAGAGAGACCGATCAAAAAGCGAAAGCGAAGAACTATTTGACTAAGTAAATTGAGAGAGAAAGAACTGAGAGGCTGGGGCTAGGCAGGGGGGATCAGAGGGATAGGTGCGGTGTCTGCATGGAAGAGAGAGACTGATCAAAAAGCGACGTGAAGAACAGTAAGTAAATGTCGATCGAGAGAGAGAGAGAGAACCGATCGATATTAGCGTGACCGCGAACAGCTCGTCGCCTGAGGTTCACCATCAGAGGAGTTGAATTGGAGGTCGAGACAGGGAGAAAATGAGGAGAGAGGAGCGGGAGTTGAGTGGGAGTAGCGAGCTCGAGATGAGGAGAAAATGAAGAGCTCCGAATTTCCCAAGACGTTGGGATTCGATTGCGCGCTCTCTCTCTTTCTATTTCCCAACCGCCCGGAGGGAATCTCACGCTTTTGCATGGTTTATCACAAAATAAAAATTCTACGTTAGCCACCAATTTTTCAATGCATTTTTAGACTCATAAGCAAACGCCGACACACAAACACACGCACACCCTCTCTTTTTACAAATAATTTCATTTAAAATCACAATCTATTTACTTTCCTCTAATAAGAAAAAAGGAGGAACTGAACAAAATTTTCTTCATCTCCCTCTTTAGCCTTGCATTTGCTTCTTCTCGACTTTGCTCTCTCTTGAGATTGAAAGACGAAAGCTTCAGACCTTGTGAGTATGGACAGCAATGACAGAGCATGTTCGGGACCAATTCAATCCTAATTCTTCAGTTTATGAAAAAGAAATGTATTCAAAGATGTTGTTTGACATGATTGGCGCACTACACAACTCAAATCATGTGTTAGTGCCAAAACTTTGCTATCATCAATTTAGTACCAAAACTTGATGGAGGATCACTATAGTGCCATTTTTTTTTCCTTAAAATCTGACTATCTAATTGTCTCGGCAAGCTTTTCTTTTATAAAAATGCCAAGCTGGATTTTCTAAAAGCACGGGCAGCTAGAGCCGCTTATGTAATTGCTTTTGAAAAGTTGCTGTATTAATAACCAAAAAAATAAATAAATGAAATTTTGAAATATTTTGGCACCTAAAAAGTACCGTACAATAGTTAGGCACTGATATAGTCTTATCCCAAAAATGATTTTTAGGCAAAAATTTAGATGTCAATAAACAAGATATTTACACAAAAAAAAAAGAGAGAATTTATATGAGAGATGGGAGTAGACTTCGTGAGAAAGATCCTAACGAGCATCATCTAATTACGCTCTTTGATTAAGCTCCTGAAATCCTAATCACGTTGGAAAATTCTTAAATGAAAAACTAGTTGTCTACATAGCAATAGCATGGTACTTTCCACTTACGAAATTTTCAAAATAGAAGGGAAAAAGCAGTGAAATGAACCAAAGGTCCAAAGTAACATAAAATCGACTATTGTATGTTATAGTCCAAAAATATAATTTTTATTTATTTATTCCCACGTATATGTTATAAATAGATTTCTATGAGCAATTATTACACGGTATACGTGAATTCGATGTGCGTGTGTCGTTACGTCATGTGGGTCCCACGTCATGGGTCATATACTTTTGAGCAATGTTTTTAGTCACAAAAATTAGTATCTCGCACCGCGTGAATATCTGGGTAGCTCGTTTCAAAATAGGAGGAGAAAGGCGAAGATCGCCGTTTCAGAACGGCCGTCTCCAAAAACTCTCTCCTTTCCAACGTGGACGACGACACAACAGCGAACCTTTGCGGTCGGCGCACGTAAGCTTACTTTGCCATTTCAATTGGACGAAGCCTTATAAGGCAAGATACCGCGTTCGTCAACCGCCATGGCTAGTCGGTTTCTTCCTCTCTCTAGAAGAAGAAAATTCTTGGGTGCTCCCTCAACCGCACGTCTCACGTCCCGGTCTCTCTCTCTATATAAATCCACCTCTCCTCCCTCGCCTCTCTCACCTTCGTCTTCTCCCGCTCCGAAACGCTTGCAAGAGAAGAGAAGAGAGAGAGATGAGCACTTACTACAACCAGAATCATCCGCCGGTCGGCGCCCCTCCCCCAAAGGTAACCTTGTTCTCTTGGATTCGCCATGCTTTTCTGCTATTTCTCAAGTTCATCATCTGCAGTCTCCTGGGAATGTGTAGTATGTTCGTTTCTGATTTTTGCGGGTCTTTCTTGGTATCGTAAAACAAAACATCTTACTTGCAGGGTACCCGAAAGTCGAAGGCTATCCTCCTCCAGGGTATCCGGTGCAGGGTTACGCGCCACAGGGGTATCCTCCACAGGGATATCCTCCGCAGCAAGGATATGGCCAGCCGGCCCAGCCCTACTACGAGGAGCAGCGCCGCCGGAAGGACACCGGCTTTCTTGAAGGATGGTAATGCACGCGACTAAATTTGCTTGTCAAAAAGTATAATATAATCAAATCAAGTGTGAATCTTCTAGTTTCTTGTTCAAATCTACTTTGTATTTGAGCCAGTCGGTTTCCAGCAGCTTGTTGTTATGGGCGTGCATATTTTCCTTGCTCGGCTCCTGAACTCATGAACGCGCGTGTTCCATCTCGGCTTTTTTGCAGCTTAGCGGCACTTTGCTGTTGCTGTCTGCTGGATGCGGTTTTCTGAGGTGGGCTCGAGGCAACGGCGCGGATTTAGGGAAAAGATCGTTCTGGTTTCCATCTCTGCTGGTTGGACGGCGGAGGAGTTAGTGTCGGGAACTATCAGGATGATTTGGCTGTGATGTCTTTATTTATTGAACGATCTCTGTTGAATCGTTGATGTATATATCTGGAGACTATCGTTACTTTTCTTATTCACGGATTATGAGACATGTGCCTTTTCTGAGCTCGTTTGATTTATATATGCCCCTTGCTAATGGCTAATTTTCTAACAATAAGGTTAACTTACACTTTAAACCAATGCTCGCTAGCGCAGTACATATGCTGATTAAGTCCTTTTCACCCTCGCGACAAGACTTTCTCCTTCCGATGGGAATTTCTTTGAAGCCCCTAGCAGCACACCCCCACTTCAAAAAAAAGAAAAGAAAAGAAAAGAAAAGAAAAGAAAACCTTCTTTTCTTGTTTCGCTTTGTCAGCCTTGCGTCTACGTGATGAGAAATCGATTATTTTGCAAAAACCATGACACAGCAATCCTAGGATTTTTTACCGATTTTTTCCTCACGTTTTCGCGCTCTCCCACGGTTGCGTCGCTTTCCCCTCGTTCCCTCGAATGGCAGGGTCAAGAACGAGAATTAGGGCTGGGTTGGTTGAGTGTAACAAACTGAGGGCTAGAGATAGTCTGGTTTCTGGGCTTTCAAGGAGTCTTTGTAATGCAAGTTGGACTTAACATATAGACTTAATAAAAGTGCATGGGCCAGGGGCTTGGCTTGGACGAATTGGATCGAGCCCAGTGCATATAATTAACATCCTTTCCAATCATTTGATGGAATTTAAGCCCTTTTTTTCTTTTTTGGTATTTAGAATTTTGGTTTTATTTATTAGTATTTTTAAAGGAAAAAACTACCAAAACTCCCAAATTACATCCACCGTAATACAAGTGCTCAAATTTTTTTTCTATAACACAAAAAAAGAATCTTAAACTTGTACTTGTGTGACACATTTACCTCCATTAAGGTTCTATCAATGAGCACCATAAAATAATAATAATAATAATACTAACATCACCCACGTGACTAAAATGAAATAAAAACGATGTTTTGGCTAAATAATTATCTAATGGAACCTTAACAAAGAGTAAATATGTCATATAGGTACAAAATTAGGGTTTAGGTAAATGTATTACAATGAGACGGCATGTAATTTTTGATGTCATAGAAAATTACAGGGTAAATATATTACAACATGCATAGTTTAGGGCTTTCGTGGCTTTTTCACCGTTTTTAATATAAAAATACCTAAATTGCTAATTTTGCTTACATTTTTGGCTAAAAATTAAAAGTCAACATCTCTATGTTCTTTAGAGTAAGAAAATTATGTTTGGTTGTCTCAATTTCTAGACGGAATAATACTAAATAGGATATGATATGAAATTTAGGAAATTTGATATATCATATCCACCGTTTGGTAAATTACAATAACAACAAAACCATATATATTTATATCCCATGATATCCATTACTTGGTATAAACAGCATATTAATATAAAAAAATGTAAAAATTGAATAAATAAAGACGGTAAAAATCTCTCATGACACTCTTGCCAACTTCATTTTTATTTTCTTATTTTTAATTATTTTCCATCTCTTTTTATTTCTTTTTTTTTCCTTACATCATTTTCTCATAAAATTTTGTTAAATAGTAAACAATACAAATATACCTAAAATACTAAAATATGTAATAAATATATATAATTATAAGATAGAAAGAATGAAATGTAAATAAAAGCATGGATAAAAATTGTTTTTATTTTATTTTATTTTTATATTAGAATACAATTGTTGTTTATATTCAAATATTATTTTAATTTTATTAATTTAAGAAGTTTTTTATTCAAGAAAACTAATTTTTATAAAATCTTATTACCTTTATAGTTTATCCCACCTTCTTTATGGGATAATTTTATCTAGATTATATCTTTTTTATATCCGATTTTATTTAGTTCTAAGTAAACATCAAACATAGGATAGATCAATTTTATCATATTATGAATTCTATCTCGACTACCAAACATCAACAAATCCAGTTATCTCCTTCCAAGTGAGTGAAAATACTGCCTTAACGGTGGTCTTGTTCATTGCCTAAAGTAAATCTTCTCTTACAACAAGAAAAAGCAACCAAGGAAATTTTCTCTTGCTGCAATCTCTCTTCGTTTTCTTTCTTTGACGAGATTCTTCATGCTTCAATTTTTGACGTATTATTTCCCAAGATTTCCCCGATAGACCACCAATCACTCTACCTTAATAAATTTCATATTCATCTCTAATTTCTAAAAGCGGAGGAATTAATTAAAGAATAAGAATGCTTGATATTGTTTATTTAAATGTCAAATTTTATGTTATCAATGAATTTGATCCCAATTTTCATGGGATGGACGACAAGACTGAGGGTTAACATTAAGGTGTCAACATGTTGTAACATCACTCAAAATTCACATAAGCTCACATAAACAGTCCTTGGAGGAGCGATCATCAGGTCGCTCAATAACCTTGACCATCGTCTTGGATTGAGTCATGCATGCATGTCTATATCCATAAGAAGCGACCTTTGCCTTAATCTATTATCTATCAATTATATCTTCACCTTTGGACACATCTTTTTCCATCTCGAAATACTGGCAAAAAGAAAGAAAGAAAGAAAAAGCCACATAACCTGTAACTACCCACGCCACATTGAAAGAAAAAAAGTGTATCATATAAGGCCTTTGCCCTCAACTTGAACTCGATGATGAGAGCTATATGATTCACGTGGTGCTAGTGCCTGTAAAAATGGTTACATAACTGGCAACACATGGAACAGGTCATGGTATATAAGTGCCAAGGTTATCCGCTGTCTTGCTTTTGCCGGGAAACTCTTTAAAGGTTTTCCACTACCAAAAGTTTAATGAGCTATCGAGGTGTGTATCTTACTAGGAGATTAAACTACAAATCTTTTTAAGGTCGTTCTTAACTATATGTATTTGAGTTGCATGAAACACTCGACAAGATTGAAAAGTGAGTTGAATCAAAATCAGAGCGCTTTAATGAGGGGAAAAGTATTAAAAAGTCTTAAATTTTTTGTATTTATGCCAATTTAGTCCTAAACTATTTTTTTTTTTTACGAATTTAGTTGTAAACCTTTTTACTTAGTGCCAATTCAATCTTTTATAGCTAATTTTGGCCAGATTTTACTGACTAGGCATTGGCTGGCTAATGTGGTATGATCGGCAAGACATTGATAAATTTTAATAATATTACAAAATTTTTGAAATTTTTATTTTCTTTTTATTTTCCTTTTTTTCTTTTTTCCTTCTCCTCCTCCTTCCTCTAGCCGGTCGCCGACCTTCCTCCAATTGGTCGTCGGACTTTGACAACCAACTAGAGGCGATGGCCGGTGAGGGTAGCCTCGTACTAGTCGACAAGGCTCGCCGCTATTGGTGAGGCTCAAGCCCTCACTAGTAGTCGTGAGGGTGGCCTCGCGTCGGGCCGGCGAGGGTCTAGCCTTGCTGGATCTAGCAAGATCGAGCCTCGCCCATGGCCAGCAAGGCTTGACCCTTGCTAGCTCGGCACAAGGCTAGCTCAAGGCCGGCCAAGCCACGAGGGCAGCCTCGTGCTAGGCCGGCAAGGCTCACTCGTCGAGTTAGCTAGGGTCAAGCCTCGCGGCCATGGGCGAGGCTCGACCTCTCTACCATTGCCTTTGGCCGCTCACCAAGGTCCGGCGACCAACCGGACAAAGGAGAAGGAGAAGGAAAAAAGAAAAAGAAAAAGAAAATAAGATAATTTTAAAATATTAAAATATTATTAAAGTTATTTACATCGCGCCAATTGTGCTACATCAGCCAACTGGTGCCCAAATAGCAAAAATGGCCAAAATTAGTTGGAAATGACTAAATTGGCATTGAAAAAGGTTTAGGACTTTTTTAACACTTTTCCTCTTTAATGAGAACATCTTCTCCATGAACAAGCTTAAATTGGACTAGTTTCCATACAAATATAGCAATCTTTAATGAGTATGTGCATTTCAAGGAGGCTTCCACTATGGTCCTTGGGCTAATTAAGTGAAGACACCCACATGTCTAATCAAATAAAAAAGAATATTGAATATTAATAGATAGGATAAAGGCATCACAAATGGCACAACTTTTGTGTAATACTCACTAAAATGTTATAAATTTTTTCGACCTTTGAAGTATCATAACTTCAAAAAAAAAAAAAAAAAAAAAACTTTCACTTGAGTATCGTAATTTTCAATTGATTACATGAATACCATAACTTTTTAAAAGCATGCACTTATAAGTGCTGGAAATTTGACATACATAGCACTTGTTGTGAACATTATAAAAAAGTTTCGACGCTTAAGTAATCAATTGAAAAGTGAAACACTCAAGTAATCGGGAAAATAGCTATGGCAATCAAGTAACAAAAACAAAAGGTTACAGCATGGAAATGAGCAATATATAAAATTTATGATGCTTGTAGTGTTTTTTTCCCTCGATAGTTTGTAGATTATAGTACAAGCAAACTTTGTTTAGTCACATCCAACTAAGGACCTTTGGCTCTTGCTACCTGAAAAATGAAAATGAATACAATGAGATTAGATTAGATTTTCCGAATTGGAAGTTTAACCTTAAAGATATTTCATTGGTGATGGGAAGAAGCCTCTTGCTACTTGAAAAATGAAGATGAATACAATCAGATTAGTCTAGATTTTTCGAATTGGAAGTTTAACCTTAAAGATATTTCTTTGGTAATGGGAAGAAGCTTCTTGTGCACTTTTATGTTCTAATTTGCATTTATTATGTTAGGACTAACAACACGAATTAGAGAGAGGTGAATAAGTTGTTTTAAAATTTTTGACAATCTTTTTCCGAAATTAGCAAATGCTAAGTAAAGATTAGATCAATTTCACATTTTAAAGATTATAAGCAAATTGTGTGCTTATGCAGGTAAATGAAGGAGAAACAATAACACAATAATATATAGTGGTTCGACTTTATCTCCAAGTTTATGTGCACTTTCATCACTAACAGCACAAGTCAGGCTAAAGAGCACTAGTAATTTGCTAAACCAATTACACTCAGCACGCACGCATTTTCTTTCAGATAATATAGCACACAATCAAGAATTAGGTGTTGCTATCAATTTGGCACACTTGCTTTTTTTACACAAGTATAGGAAAACTTCTAGGACACTTTTAGCTGAACATAATGAGATACGACTCTCAATACTTGATCTCGTGGCCCTGGAGTTGTCGGAGCATCTCTTCAAGCTTAGAGATTTGTTTGTCCTCGTCAGTCCTTCGCGTGGCCAAGGGCGAAACTTGCGCCCCATCGCTTGTCCCATCACTTGCCGTAACTTGTGTTCCATCATTAACTATAGCATTCACCACATCACTAGCAGTGAACGAACCATCGATAAATACGCCCTTGCCTTTATGTTCCGGATCAACATCAGACTGTTGGTGTGCAACTGCGGGAGGTGGAGTGAGACGAGCTTGGAGTATATCAAAACGCTTGGTAAGTTGTTTCCGTACATTAAGGGCTGGCTTCACTTCATTCTCAAGACTAGTGATGCAGTTCTATTCATCAAGATTTGGTCATGGCAACTCTTGAGTGAGTGTGGATTGGATTCTTCAAGAAGCCATGATGTGACAATTTTACCTTGCAAGATGAAAGCGCAAATACTAGTTTAAGAACAAGATGTGGTAAAAGGTTTTGACATGAGAGTAGGCACTTTAATGTCATTTTCCTGAAAATTGCATTAGAACGGCAAAGCAAGATTTGGCTCGAACCGTGACCTATCAACCTTCCCTTTCGTCGAGGATTCAACATCGTCTCCCAATGAACTTCTCCAGAAGAACGATGAAGATCCCAATGGTGAAAAGCACCTCCCAATTATGCCCTAGTGATCAAATTATGAACTCAAAGAATATTACCTACCAACCCCACCACTTTGGCCTGTTCTAGGATCACGACAAGATATATGAATGCCTTTTTAATTCGTCATATCAGTCAAGTTGGTGTCTAGGATAATTGTCACAAAAAAAAAAGGGCGGTGTCTAGGATGTCCACAAGCAAACTATGCGTCAAAATTGATGTTCAGCACAATAAGAGACAAGCGTGCAATCTAGAAAAGCTATGTAAAATCTAATCTAGCGATGTGGTGGACCATCTCCTCATATTTGAAATATATTTCTGCGAAAATAACGATTTGAATGGGGACACTTTGAATTAGGATTGTGTCAAACATATTTAAAGCGAAAGCAAAATAAAAAAGCAATTTTTAAAAGATTAATCGTGCATGATACAAGAAAAGAGCATTAGACACTGCACAATTTCCTATAATATTTGTATTTCAATATAGCTTCTCAGCTGTCACCGCCAGTCATCCTTACCAACCTTCGTTCAAGTTGTCGATGCCCTTTGCCATACCACCTTAGCTTCACCTTCTCGCCTCAAATTTGGGCATTCAATGCGACATTCGGGACCATGAGATCAAATCTGATTTCGCCAACCTTAGGCTTAGGTGAGGCCAAGTGTCGTGGTGGTGGTGACTTTTTTGGTCATTGGGTCGCGATTACCATGACTCAAATCTTCATTGAGAGAGAGGGAGGGAGAGAGGGGCAGAGATTAAAACTCAGGTACGAGTGATTTTTGTAGTTTCTAAAAAGAGCGGGACAATTCAGTCATTTACAAAACATTTTTTTTTTCTCGAAGGAGGCAAAATCATTTCGTATCAACATACACATAGGTTGCCCCCTGTTGATGTTGGATAGGATCGCACGTTGTTCGGTTGATAGCCGTAGAATTACTCGATCACACGTCTGACTGGATTATTTTATTTGTAGCGAAGAGGAGTTATTGAAGGTGTTGATTTTGGGGCAACGGGTGAAGTAAAGAAAGTGGATGTTTCTCGCATTCGTGAGAGGCTTGATGGTGGATGTATAGTTGTATTAACCAACCTGGGCTATTCCAGCTCCGGAGAAGTTCTGAATTGCAAGTATGGATTATTGATTTTGATGCCTATCCCGTCTTAAAAGCTTGTTTTGCTTATGCGATCATCTTGCCATACCCTTTCAGTTGTCTTCAAAATGAAGGTGATGTTTAAGATGTACTGTTGTGGACGTAACTTTCCATTCAAATTTGTTCTGTTTAGATTTTATTTATGGCCTACTACAGATGAGACTTCACAGTTTGGGTGTCTCCAACACCCATGTGTTTCTTCCTCTGTAAAGTTGATTAACTGATTAAACAGTTATTGCGGGGATGATTTGGAGAATGGAAATGTTAATTTCATAGATTCAAGCATTTAGTCAACTTGTTGACAGAACTAATTTTTAAACTGATTAGCAACTTATGGGGAAAGTTGGGTCATATCCTTATCTTCTTCCTGTTTCTCGGTGTAGCAAAGCTAAGGGAGCTTTCTACAGATTGTAAGTGTGTGCTGAATGTTTTATGCATATACTGACTGACCATTCATTGTAATATCTCAAGAATGATGCTTTAGACATAGGATCTCCCTGACTCTCACAAACAAGGAGACTAATGTATAAGGTGCTTAATATGTGGTCCATATCTCTAATACTTTATTTTTTAATGTCGTTTGATGAACTCCTGTTAAATCGATGCAGCACTTAGGAAGTCGCTACAGCTTGTGCTCTAGCTATTGGTGCAGAAAAACTTATTTGTATCGTAGATGGTCAAATCCTCGATGAAAATGGACGCCTTATCAGATTTTTAACCCTTGATGAAGCAGACACGTTGATTAGAAAACGAGCTAAGCAAAGTGAAACAGCAGCTAACTATGTGGAAGCTGTCAGTCAAGGTGATGCATTTGGCACCTGTCTTGGAGGCAAGAACTGCAATGGAGCAGCTCCTCTGTATAATGGAAGTAGTTTCACTCCTTCACATAATGGAAAGGGTTTCCTTGAGAAAGGGAATGCTACCTTTCAAAACGGTGTTGGTTTTGACAACGAAAATGGACTTTGGGAAGGTGAACAAGTTTTGCTATTGGAGGTTTGGAACATCAAAGTCGGTTCGATTACCTGGCAGAGTTGGTTGTTGCTGCTTGGTTTGCAGGGTAACTTCTTACTTTTTCTATCTAGTAATTAACTGTCGAACTAGAAAATCATGTTTGGACATGCCCCATCATATATTTGTGGCACAGTTCTATCACGTTGGTGCCGTGCACGACATTATCATGTTTGGGACATGTCCCACCACAGCTTCTGTCGGCAGGTTTTGATCACTTTTTATGTGAGCTCAGTTAAGTTGTCAACTGGGGCTTGCAAACTTGGGGTGGGACTCACTTTCACCTACTGTATATTGGGTGAAGGAGCTGTAGACTAGTTCTGCAGAAAAAAGAGTAGTAATGCAGGAATCTTTGAACTTGTGAATCATGAAGACCAATAAATTTTGTCATCGTAAGTTTGTGTCTAGGCATTTTGCAGTTCATTTGGTTTCTATTCAGTTTTTCCTGGAGAATCGTGTGAAGACTAACAGAACAAATTAGTGGTTGCTGAATGGCTGCTCAAGTATCCACCACCATATTCTGCCGAACACTGTATGTTATACCATGCAATTTTCTTTTCTGTTTGTTTTGTTACTTAAATTGCAAACACTGAATCCAATATAATCTCTTGGTAACTGCCTATGAACTCAGGAGAAATTGAATCTTTGATCAATTATAGAATGCATTATACTATCATCAGAAATTATAGTTCAGATGGAGGAACAAGACAAAGGTCATCTTGTTGGGTAGTGTGCAACTTAACCATCATTTGCTTCTGCCACATATATTGTCCATTTGTGTTAACATAATGCAGTAGAACTTATTTGATATTATCACACCAGTGCACTTTCAGCACTTGTCGCATAATTAATCTTCAAACCGCCAGGTCCTGGAACTGCTTCTTCCTGCATGCTTATGCTAATGTTTGAAAAAATATAAGCACTGTATCAATAATTTCCTCATTATTGCCATTGATTCTATTTCCCGCTTTTCAATCAGCGTGGAGTTCAGAGGGTTCATTTGGTGGATGGCACCTTAGATGGAGCTTTGCTGCTGGAACTCTTTCAGAGAGATGGAATTGGTACTATGGTGGGTAGGTATGGATTCTCTACTTCAATAGTTCTTTGTTTCAGTAAGCTCCAGAATTTTGCCACTTATCAGTTTAATAGTAGCTTTGTGAGGAGAGAATTTACTACAAAATATATCAGCTCTGTGAAATCTTGACATGTCATAGTTTTCTAGAATTCTGATCAAGAGATGGGTGAGGTTGCTTTATAGAATGGTTAACCATTGAACTTTTCAAATGGCGTGTGATTTAGGTTATGCAATGACTTGAAAGATGTAAGTGCAACAGTGAATGAGGAAAACTTCCATTGTTGTTTAGAAAAGAGCCGAGAGGTGAAAATAATACAATTCTACACTGAAGTAATTCTGCCAATCTTCTTTCTCCTCATTTTCTTCCTTGCCTTGGGAAAGAAACTATGGGATCTTTTAGATCCCCAGACTTCAAGTACCAGTGAGGAAACTGGATGTCATTACTGCTGTTCTCAAAAACATCAAAACAAATCTCTACAACAGTTCTCTGTGATTGGTGGTTTTGTAATCTCAAAGTTGAACATGTCTGTAGTGGGATTTAGCTTTTCTCTTTGTTATGTAAAAGGTGCTCTCACTGATGGCAAGGAAGGTAAAAGTGTCTCTCTTCCCCATTGTTGCTCCACCGCCCCGCCCCCACCCCCCCCCACATCCATCCTAGCTTTTATTGAACTCTTTTTCTTACTCTTTTCTTTGCTAACGTTAAGTTTTTGGAGTATACAAAGTACCGTGTCTAAAAACACAACAGCAGAAGGTAGGTGTGAAATTACTGTAATTACTGTCCCAACGGTTGATGTATATATGCTGTTCAATAGGTTGAAGCAGTGTTTTACTTCTGCTTATCATGGCGCTATGATGGAACTATGCTCATACTCTTCATACCTGCATATTTAATTTTCTGGGATCAAACTTTTTATTCCACCAGCAGTAGGTGAAGGTTAAAATCCCCTTGTCCTCACCCTTACTAGGGCAAGGGCTTAGGTTGTACTGTCAATAAGTTAGTGATGCATAATGGTTGGCCTCTGAGCGCATGATCATCCATCTACCGAGTTATTGACTTGACTTTTTGCCCTGGGCATCCCTTGTTTGTAGATCCTGACCGTGACAGTAGTGAAATTACTCAATTGGCATCTGTTTGATCATCAAAAGTTATTTTGTGAATGTTTAGGTATTCTACTGTCACACGTTCTTTGTTCCTCCTTTTCTATCTTGTTACAAGAGTGTATATCCCTGTATAGCCTTTTAACAGATACCATTGGGATGATAGATCGATGTGGCTGTAATCAATGTAATTGAATGCTTCCCTAATTCTGCTGAAATAGAAAATCACACATTTTCTTGTACCATTGTAAGGGACATGATTTATACTTGACGCCGTCTCATTTGTTGCTAATTTTTGTTAATCTATTTTCCAGTGATCTGTATGAGGGTACCAGAATGGCGAGGGAAACAGACTTTTCTGGAATAAGACAGATAATAAAACCTCTGGAAGACTCTGGCACATTGGTTAAGAGGACTGATCAAGAGGTTATGCCTCCTCCCTTTTTGGGCTTCTGATCGCTGAATCTTGCAATTTTCCTCCATGCTGTCTGTTGAGATTTCTACATGCTTTTTTGAAGAGAATAAATCTTTTAAGTTATTTACTTCACAATCTGAAGTTGACAATATATCCTTCTGGCCTTTACATTTTGGATAGCTACTCAAAGCATTGGATTCATTCATTGTGGTAGAGAGAGAGGGTCAGATCATAGCTTGCGCTGCTCTTTTCCCTTTCTTTGAAGAGAAGCGTGGGGAGGTTGCCACAATTGCAGTTTCTCCTGACTGCCGTGGACAAGGACAGGGAGATAAATTACTTGGTAAGAAGTTGCTTCTGACCATATGGCTCCAGCATTATTTGTTGTTACATAACTTAAGAATCTCGATCTAAGAATGCAATCTATTGGGTTGAACTTGCAATTAGATGCCTTCTGAATAAGAGTGTCCTTTTGGGATCTGCTCCTTTTAAGTTAAGTATTTAGTTATTAATTTGTCTACAGAAACAATAATTTTGAGTTAGCAATAATAAAATGGAGCAATCTGGAATATTAACTTTTGCAATCGGCAAAGCAAGTGCAGAACATGAGAATAAATCCATTTTGAAGCCAAAGTTCCAAACATCAGGATGGACTAATGTGAATACCAAGATTTGTTTCCATATACCAAGATTACATAACTGGGGTTGCTGTATTTCAATCCTTACCCTCATTCTCAAGGATGAAAGGTACAAACGACCATTACTAGTATAAAATTGATACGTGGGAAGAAATTTGTCATTTACAGGTTTTTTTTTCTCTTAAAAATGCATGTAACCTTCTGAATATCCCACTTATGCTGAAGTCTGAGACTTTGAAATCCTTTCTATTCTCTATTTTATGAAGTCTGGCATATATGGCATACAATGATATATATTTTGCATCTTGCTGTTACATCTGATGTCCAGCAAAAATATAGACTTAAGACAGCGCTATTGCCCTTTCTTTTGCCTGTAGAAAAAGCTGATTGTGTTCAACTTCGTTATTGAAAGTCAATTGCATAGAAATAAAGTGCTACTGGTTTTTTGGTGATTCTTTGTTGCTCCATTTAATTGATTGCTGTATCAACTGATTATGGTTCATCATTTGCAGATTATATTGAAAAGAAAGCATCCTCTCTTGGGTTGGAGAGGCTTTTCTTGCTCACAACCCGTACTGCAGATTGGTATATTTCCTAATCCTGGTTCTCATAAACATGAATATGTTTACCTCTTGCAGCGGAAACACTTGTGCACGTTGGTCAACCACAGTTGCCAGCCACTGTGCGCTTTGACTATTCATTTAATTGCAACTACTTCAGTCCTTGTCAATGCGTACGTTTGTGAGGCGTGGCTTCTCGCAGTGCTCCATTGATCAGATACCGGAGAAGAGAAGGAAAAGGATCAATCTGTCTCGCAACTCTAAGTACTACATGAAGAAGCTGTCGCCCAACACGAGCGGAATTACAGTTCTTAAATGAATATTGTCTTGCTGGAGGTCTACTGTAGTAATAGGATGAAGATGCTCAGCCGGTATGTAGCCTTTCAAATCGCTGTGTTTCCACCATTAGCAAAATGTTTCAGCTGTGAGGCAAAACCGGAGTCCTTATATCCTTCTGTAGCTATTTTCTCCACTTGTAATGGACTTATTAGGCAGTAAATGTAATTAGCAATTGCACAACTTAATTGTTAATTAATTAAATTTTATTCATTATAATTTCACTTTGAATTCGGGTTTGCTGATCACTACTAGTGGTTAACCTGTGCATTCAGCACTATGATGAAAGCAATATATCCACCACGTTTTCTCTTGACGAAGTTCATTTGCATTGGAATAGTCATTTGAATTACTGGGAAGGTAAAAACAGAAAAGATATTGAAGAATTCGTAAGTGATTATTGCCTTTTAAATATATTCCAGTACTTAGCAAACTTATCGAACTGATCCGATTCAACCGCATACAATTATATGTTAAAACATACAACGATACAGGAAGCTGGTCCATTTCAGCTTAAACAGGAAAGCTCAATGCAAATCTATTATCAATTAGATCTACTTCAAGCAAGCTTTCGTAATTTTTAGTGGGATTATGCTTAAGATTGTTCGACCTTGTTAATATTGGGGCTACATTGACTATGTGACCATGTCACCGTCGTGCATTGTGGCTCACTGGTGGATGGGTTAAAATGTACTTCATGAGATTGCAAAATTTGAGCTATGGCTCAAAAAATAGATCAGGCTGTCAAAATGAGTCTCTGATTCATTTTTTGAGCCATATTTGATGGGTTAAACAGTTATATATGTTAGTTATATTTAGTAGACGAGTCATAAATGAATTTAATTTTTTTTTCGTCTATAAATGAACTTAGGATGATAAAACCCAAGATAATATGGGTGTTAAATGGTTTCATGACTTATTTAGACTTCATCCATCTCTATAAATGGTTTCATGACTTATTTAACTCTATAACTCTTACTCTTACTCAATCTCGCACTCGCTCAATTCTGCACTCTCACCTCATTCTAGTTGAGTTTTCTCATATTGAGTTAAATATGAAGTTTTTAGTAATATGAATCGATATGAGTCAAATCGGGTATATGTCATTGGATTTGCATTAAATAAAAATGGGTCAAAATGAATTAAATTGGTCAATTTGATTAAATCATTTTCAATCCAATCCACTCGTTTAACAGGTCCAGATATTAATGAACCTTGGGTCAATTTATGTTTTGGACATCCGCTACCCTTATATGAGCAAGCTTCCCAACTTTTGACAGTACGAGCTCGTATGCCTACTAGTGAAACAAGTGGTCAGGGCTCTTTTTTTGTTTTTTTGTTTATGGTCACTGAGTAATCATGGCTTAAATCAAATATTTTGTTGTAAGGATGAGCAATATAGGTTCCAAGTGAAACTTGAAATCTACCGGCTAAAAATGATCCTCTATTTGTTGTTGAGTCAATTCTAAGATTTATCCAAGTTCCACATGTATTATCAATTGAATAGCATCAATGAGACATCACATTTAACGATCATCACTTACTGTTACAATCTACTGACCATAACTTATATTTAGACAAGCAAAGAATATGAGATATTAACAAAGTAGAAGTCTCACTCATAAAATGAAGACTCAAACTAGTAATTCCAAATTATACACTTATTATTGAACAACATAAAATACGTAGGATAATGCGAAAACATAAATAAATAAATAAAAATACAAAAACTTGTTTTAGATTTTAGGTTCCACCTAACTAGAATTCGGAATCTATCCGTAAAAATAGATTCACCAACTTTTGGAACATGAAACCCACCTCGCATATTTTGGAACTTGGATTCTTCAATTCCAAATTCTACCCTAAAACCATGTTCATCCATATTTTGTAACAATTGTGGGATCCTTACCGTAAGGTCTAAATGAGGTACTAGTGTATTCTATCGTGTGCTTACATTTTTAATTTTTCAAAGAAATTAAAGTAATAATATTAACAGAAAAAAATAAAGCTGCATTAAAAATGAGAAAAATAGACAAATAGAATTGAAGTAGAGAGAGAGAGAGATGATGGATACCCTCTTTTTATACGGTCGACACAAGGTCAACCTATCAGTTTTAAATCGCCTTTGGATATTGTGGCTCGCGATAAATGGGTCTGGGTGACGAGGCTTCAAATGGTACGATTCAGTTGAATTTACAAGCAAATTATGACAATTACTTGGATTTGATAACTAACAAGTTGACGCTGACATGATGGAAGACTTCATAAGATGTCCACTTCATTTAGTGACAGACAGAAATTTACTAGGGTGAGATCTCGAACAATTTCGACTTATATAAGTCATTGAAAAAGTAAATGGATGGACAAATTCACCAAAGTAAAATATTCAGTCAAAAAATAGTAAGACATGCCAATGGGAATATTGTACATGACATTATAAAAAAAACGTAATCCTCAAAACAACTAAATTTTCTCTAGCAAGAAGTTTGAATACTTCGCTTAAATTTAGATATCCTGAGTTGTGGTCTATCTTCTTTTACAGGGTAGAAATCATCTATTATCTAGTAAGTATGAGCAATCTCTTTCCCAAATCTCTTCCCAAACTATGGCAATGACGAAGCCACCAACCGTCTGCGTTGACCACCCGAAACCTATCTCTCTCTCTCTCTCTCTCTCTCTCTTTCTCCTTTCTACAGACTATCGCCAAAATTGGGGAGGCTGTTAACCACTGTAGGCAGATCGGAGTTTAGCAATGATTGGAACCTGCCATATGATCCAAATTGAAGACAAGCAACCCTAATCTGGACATTTGTGTCACGAACCTCAATCAAGAGATAGAAAAGGGAGAGGAGCAAGGAGGCGATGGCGATTTTGCGCCTACTCCGGCAACGTTGGAGGCACTAGGAATGGATTCTCGCAGTGGTAGGTGCTGGCAGGGAGAGGTTAGGGTTTAGAATCAAGCTCTGTGAGTGATCTGAGCTTAAAGTTTCACGGGTACCTTTACTAAATGAAATTTCAACTAGTCCTGCTCATGCAAATTTGTTCTAAGAGGCAAAGCGAGTCTAAGAATATAGGAGGCAGAGTTAAACAGGTGAAAATGCAAGAGGTCTATACGCAATTTTAATTAACTAGTGTCACAAATCTAAGCTACTCAGGCTATTCAAATAAGAACAAAAGTTAATCGTGGTTCCATTAACAAGGTCCCAAAAGACATAAAATGTGCCCTCTTTTCCCCATTTGTTAATACTGTGATCTCGTGAAAAGTCCACTCCAAATTCACAGCAAAGCCAATTCCTTATCAAACAGACAATAGTTCGGCTTCTGACGGTACGTACTTATACCAGAAAACTTCTTTTCATGGCCTCCACAATCTTGTCGCTTCACACTTCATGCTCTTCAAGCATCTAGGGTCATCTATGTCTATAGCAGTTGTGCTGACATGCATCGAGAATGGTTTCACTAATTACAGGAATTTTGCAGCTTTTCTACAGCTTTATGAACAGAAATGTAGAGTGTGACCTTAATTAAATTTGTGAACAAAACATAATCTCATCATTGAGATAGTAGGAAGGCAAAAAAGAACCATTCTCTAGCCAATTATTATAACCACTGAGCTATCATCATGGAGCAACAATACATCCGGTACACGACAAAGAACAATGGAGTTTGAAGTCTGGACTATGTCCCAGACACAACAAAGAAGATGACAGCTTGTGATGGAACCTCTCTTCAATATGAACCAAAGTAGGGGCGAACTGAAAGATCAATGTTCCTCAGTTTGGCGCCGGGCCCTTCCACTTGAAATTGTCAGCATAAGCCTTTGGCTGCAGTTACCAAGAAAAGAAATTATTGAAAACCAGCAGCAGAAATTTCCTAGGCCAGGGAAAAATAGGTCACTGTGTTTTTATTTTCTTCTTCTATTGCTCTATCAAATGCATAAAGATTTATTCTCGTTATCCATCATGAATGGAAAACACACAATCCAATCTCTTCTTCAGTGCAATCTGCCATCAGAGGCCTAACATGGTTGCCATCCACACCTTTGCAAAACACTAAGGAAGCTAAATGAGGATTACGAAAATTGATCTAAACAATTTTCACGGGAACCAAGTCCATGTCTCATGCGCTTAGCCAGATGACACCCTAGAAAATGAGCCATGTACCATAAGGGAAGAGGAAATACTGCACTACAGGAAGCCGATCACATAGCTATCAGTTCTGCAATCTGCCGTAAGCCTACTTGCTGCCACTTCTCTTTATAGTGCTGGACAGCTATATCTTTTAATTGGCAACTAAAGACATCTTAGAAAGTGATTGCACAAATGTTTTGATTTTCTCAGAGATGAATATTTATATTTACAACAGTAAAAAGTAAATATTTTCAGAATTCTCTATTAATACTACATTCTGTTTTTTCCAGTCATTCTTTTCAAGATCAGTCGGATGTGATTGACAGCTATGATCATCATCATCATTGTTAATGGCCTCCACTGTACAGGGGGTAGGATTGCCCCCTTTAAAGCAAATTAATTAAAAAATCCCCAAAATCAAAAGATAAATTAAAAGGTAGAAGAATGACAATGAGGAAAGGCCAAAAAAAAAAAAAAGGTCATAAAGACTGCCCAAGGTCCTGATGATGCACGTTGAAGGGAACAAATGAGAAGGAAAGAAAAAGAAACTAAAACCTACTGTTCAAAGTTCTGGACTCCAGAGAGTAAATGAGCTTTTTCTAAAAGAATGTCTATAATAGGTCTCGCCCTAATGCAATGGAGCATTAGATCCCTGAAAGCTATCAAGACCACTAGTACAATCAATAGCCTGAAAAATACTACCAAGCAACATGACATGGTACCATTAGTCTTTGTTAATAAGAAAAAAGACCAGAACAATATGTACAGCCAGAACCACATCTTTTCCCACCATATTAACATTGTGTTATGTAGGCTCTCACACATGCAACTACCGTAGAATGACATGATGTGACATGGCCAAGCAAACAGCAGACAGCACACATGAAGGAAGAACTCATACCTTCAATAAAGGGGTGTGAGGCTTCTTAACCTGCAGAAATAATATATGGGTGGTCAATTGTGGCTTTTTGGAGATAACAACTGAGATCATGGATGATACATAAACTTTAAGACGAGAGAGTTGATATAGCAAGTTGTCTTAATAATTTGCAAAGGTAGCACATCAACAAGTTGAAGCACAGTTAGGTGAATATGGTGTCAATATCCATTTAAATAATCAATAAACTTTATTGATTACGAAGGTTTTTTTTTTACCCAAAAATAAATTAATTAAAATTCACAAAGTTTAAAAATAAAAAATCACTCCGCAAAATCCATTTGCCCGCCACAAATCATCAAGAATTACCAAATATAAAAGCTGGCTTCATGACATTAATGAGTTTGCGAGGCCACTTGCTAATCCATCCCCGAGCTGTCCTTGGCCAGAGTCCCTCCGATCCTAGCTAGATTCTTGCCGATCATCTCTTTTCCTTCTGAGCATCATTTGTAGATTGACTTAAGCTTGATTCAGTCTAATTTTCACTTTTGACTTGTGATTTCAATTCAGATCGTTGAAGAGCTAATCTCGGCTATATCTTGAAGATTCTTGGTGGCCGAGCTAACTCTATTGAGCTTAAGTTCGATCGTGATAAATATATGACTTCTAAAACCGATGAATATTTGTTTGTCATTCGATGAAGCAAGATTGATTCATATCGAAAAGCTTATTTCGATCGCAAAAAATTGGGGCTATGAATCTGATGGTCTAGGAATTATATTTCAAGTAGCTGATCACATGGATGCTTGATTGGCGATTGATTGATGATTGATTATATGTTCTGGAAATTCGGATGCTTGTCTGACCAATGTTTTTCGAATGCTGTTTTGAGATTTAAGATGATAATATTTTGCAAAGACGTGCTCTAGTGATTTGTAAAACCCACGTTAAACTTTCTGTGGACATATCATAAGCTGTGATCGGAAGTTGTTTGATATGCCAAAATGCTATTGAAATGCAGAAGTCAGAATATGGAAAATTGATATGCTCTGCTTACAGCTCTGTTTCTAGCGACATCAGTAGTTGCATGATTTTTTAAGATTTTTTGTGATGAGATTTTGGAGTCAGTCTTCATGAGATTTGTTCGCCATACCAAGATCTATGTCACATAAAAACTTCACAAAAAATAATATTATTTAATAGGTACCATCGTCCTTTAATTGGACGTTTTTGCCTCTGAAAAATTGTTTCCAGTTTGACCATTATGTGTTCTTTGATTTTTATAGAATCATACTTTTGGAATCGGGAAACACGTCCTTCATGAAAACTGTTCATTATTCTTCATTATACTGACAAAAAAATTTAGAAGATAAAAAGTTCATTTGCCATTTTTAGTTGTCATCATGAAGTTGTGGTAACACTCTGTTTTCTAGAACCGACCTTCTGTCACTACTCTTGGATTTTGACAAATTTCTATGCTTAAAATCTTGACATGCTTTCTTTATGCAAGTTTTAGACAAGATTCTAAGCTTTCATTTGACATTAATTCCATTAAAATCAAATTACATTAAGGTATTCAAAAGGATCTGATACAGAGCGCCGAATCATTTCTCGCCTAGCTCCTTCTTTGACTACTTGAATGTTATTTTCACAACTTTAATGAAATTAATGTCTTTCTTTGAAAATTCTCAAAACACAAAAGGTCAAAAGCAACTTTTTAATTTTTCATTTGACATTATTTCATTAAAATTGAGGCTATTTTGGATTTTCTTAGGGTTTGATCGACTTGCATAATCAATTTGCACCCAAGCCCTGAAGCCTGTCTTCTTAAGATCTCTGACTTTGTTTCATTATTTTAGTGAAATTAAAGTTTCCATTTGCAAAAATCGCTAAACATAAAACTTGTTCATTGACATTTCAACTAAACGCATGCAAATTTTCAGAATTTACTTTTTTTTTTTCATTTGATGGCCGTAATTGCTTACCTTTTGAATAAGGTCTGTTCTGTTATAAAAGTCGGTCAGTTCTAACCATCGTGATGATTGTTTGATGATTGTTCGACAGGTCATATTGTTTTCACACTTAAATGACAGAATTGTAAAAAATAATGAACAAGCAATCCCTTTAGGTCTACTTTCTTGGTTGATTGATTGAGAATCAAAGCCTTTTAGCTTAAGTGCATATTTTATTTCCTGAGTTTGTATGTGATTGTTAGACGTATGTTAGGGTCGGCACATACCGGTGGCTAACCTTAGTGCATATTTTATTTCCTGAGTTTGTATGTGATTGTTAGACGTATGTTAGGGTCGGCACATACCGGTGGCTAACCTTAGGAAAAACACAGATCCCAATTTGGGACCAAATGGTATTGACCACCGCTTGAGTGATGGCCACTAACCTTTGGTCACAAATCAACCACTTAATGGCTTTTGGACGGGTCAACACATGTAAATCAAAGGCTGCCCCGATGCCATTCTCACAAGTTGAAAGTCATTGCTGTTCATAAATTGTAATTGATTGTTGTGCCATGTATGCTTGTGTAAGTAAGTTCATAACTAGAATGATGGTCACTGAGATGCTTTGAAGAGATGGCCAAGAGTTTGATGCATGTGTCACGGGCCTAGAAATGGACGACCCGAGAGGTTCCCCAAGGTCGACCCCAACTCGCCCGTGGACTTCCTGCTGTCACTCGGATTCCCACCAAGTCTTCTCCCGAATTGCAAGGACGGGCGAAGATGTCATTAAGCTAAGATTACGGGAGTCTGTTCCTTTCATTTATGTCGGTAGATGGTAGACGACATTATGTCGGTAGTTGAGGCGGTGCGATCTCGTCCGCCGATAAGATTCTAGATCAATGGTTGTAATCCGAGGCCCTCAACTATAAAAGGGGTGTCCTCCTTCATTTGTAGACATCCACTACTTCCGCAATACAAAGCAAGTCTTCTTTCCAGAGCTCTTCTCTCTAGATACTTTCTCTCTCTACGATCCGGGTAAGGCGAGCGAGTGAGCGTTCGACTGTGCAAGGCTTGGCTTAGGCGCTTTGGCGATCCATTCCGACCCAAGAGTGCCCGAGTCGCCGCGCGGTTACGATCACACCGATCGGCCCGTGACAAGTGGTATCGAGCTAAAGAGATCCGTATCCAAGAGATTGAAGAGTGCCAACTGTTCGAGAGAATGTCAAGCCATGATGCGGCTATAGTTGGAGAGACTGTGCCAGGCATAGACACGCGCAGCAAAACAAAGAGAAGAGATCACTCGGTGGATGCTGCGGCTACGTTCGATGAAAAGATCGGGAAGGTTCAGAGTGCCGTGCTCGAACTCATGGAAGGTCTTGACGATGTGCGAGACCGGATCATGGAGGTTGAGGGCTCGCTCCGTGAAGACTTCACGACCGGTATCAACCAAGCCACGGCGCCATTGTTCGATAAGGATGAAGCTCTCGAAGCATCGATCGATGGTTTGAACGAGCGCGTCCAAATAATCGAGGAGGTAAGCCCGTGTAGGGAAGAGGTCGAAGCCATGAAGGCGGAGATCCGAGAGCTCAAGACCGAGCTCGCCCTATGCAAACTTAGCATCACGAATGGTGCGGTGCCTGCTCAAACGGTGACCAAGATTGAGGTCCCGAAGCCAAAGGAGTTCAAAGGCAACCGGTCCGCCCAAGAGGTGGACAACTTCGTGTGGAGCATGGAGCAGTACTTCGGCGCCGTCAACATAAACGATGAGTCGGTCAAGGTACGAACCGCTTCCATGTTCTTGTCTGATACGGCGATGCTGTGGTGGCGTAATAGGTGTGACGAGAGTAGACGCGGCGCTGATCCCGTGAACACGTGGGACGACTTCGTGAGGGAATTCCGTGACTACTTCTTCCCCGAGTTCGCTCAACAAGAAGCCCGAAGCAAGCTCCATCGCCTCGAGCAAAGAGGTACGATCCGAGAGTACGTGAAGGAGTTCACGGAGCTCAAACTCCAGATTCGCAACCTAAGCGAAGAGGAGGCTTTCGGAGAGTTCATGGATGGACTCAAGCCATGGGCACAACTTGAGCTGAAGCGGCGGGACGTGAGTAGTCTCGCGCGTGCACTGAGCATGGCCGAGTCACTCGTCGACCTCACCGGGCTGACCCGAGAAACAACCGAGCAGAGACGGAGGTCGGATCGACCCGAAGACGACACGAGAGGCACTCCCCGAGGCGCGCCCGATCAAAACATCCGAGCCAAACCATGGGGAGAAGGAACCTCTAAGCCGTCCTTCCAAAAAGGTCGACCACCGATCGACTACGCGAGTAAGTTCGATCAACCTCCGCCCTCTCCTTGCTTTATTTGCAAAGGTCCACACTGGACCCAAAAGTGCCCACAAAGGGGCCGTGTCAACGCCCTCCTTGCCATCGAGGAAGAGAAGGAGGAGCCCAAAGAAGACAAGCGGCAGATCCGGATCGGGGCTGTGAAGATGATCAACTCCGGCCAAGCCCGATCGCCAACCAAAGGAGAAGGAATCACTCCAGACACCGACATGTTCTTCGTGGAGGTCGAAGTGGGTGGCCGAACGCTTTACGCTTTGGTCGACACCGGCGCATCCAACATGTTCATGTCGACCGAGGTCGCAAAGGTCTTGGGTCTACACGTGGAGCCATCCGGGAAGTCGTACAAGCCCATCAACTCGGACGACTTCCATGGCGTTGGAGCAACACCCGACGTAGACGTCAAGATTGGCGGATGGAAGGGACGAATGTCGTTCGAGGTAATCCCTCTTGATGATTATGATCTCATACTTGGCATGCAATTCTTCGAGAGTGTGGGAGCCATGATCGACATGAGGACAAAGTGTATGATGATCCTCGACAAAAAGTGCCCGTCGATGATCCCCATGATCAAAGGGGTGGTCGACACCAAGACCATCGCGTCGATCCGACGCCTCGACAAGAGCTTGAAGGCCGTCATGCGCATCAACAAGCTGTCCGAGGTGAAGCCACCGGTCAAGTTGGATCCGACTCCAACACACACCATGCCTATCCAAGCACTCTTCCCCGAGGTTGAGTGTGCACCGCGTGCTCCGTCCAAGCCGAAGACCGAGCCGCGCGCATCCGACTTCATCATCGAAGGTTGTGGTCCTTCGTTCATGAGCGTCCGAGCAAAGAGAAACAAGCACAAGAAAGATCGTGCCAAAGCCCGCAAGGCTGCTCGCCGAGCTGAGAGCGACGAGGACGTCGCTCGAATGAGTGGGGGAGAATGTCACGGGCCTAGAAATGGACGACCCGAGAGGTTCCCCAAGGTCGACCCCAACTCGCCCGTGGACTTCCTGCTGTCACTCGGATTCCCACCAAGCCTTCTCCCCGAATTGCAAGGGCGGGCGAATATGTCATTAAACTAAGATTACGGGAGTCTGTTCCCTTTCATTTATGTCGGTAGATGGTAGACGACATTATGTCGGTAGTTGAGGCGGTGCGATCTCGTCCGCCGATAAGATTCTAGATCAATGGTTGTAATCCGAGGCCCTTAACTATAAAAGGAGTGCCCTCCTTCATTTGTAAACAGCCACTACTTCCGCAATACAAAGCAAGTCTTCTTTCCAGAGCTCTTCTCTCTAGATACTTTCTCTCTCTACGATCCGAGTAAGGCGAGCGAGTGAGCGTTCGACTGTGCAAGGCTTGGCTTAGGCGCTTTGGCGATCCATTCCGACCCAAGAGTGCCCGAGTCGCCGCGCGGTTACGATCACAATCGATCGGCCCGTGACACATGCATGGGCAAGTGATTCTGAGAGTGGAGGTTTAAGGGGTCAAGTGATTCATCACCAAGTCCTGCTTAAAGGACGAACTACCCGCCAAGAATAAAGGATTTCGGGATAGGAGATGCTATTGCTTATCTGGGGAGTCATTTATTCACATCCGCATGTGCATGATAATAAGATAAAAAGAATCAGGACGGTGATGAGCTTGAGATGTTGCGAAAATAACCCTTACCACTCATGACTTTGGAGATGGAATTGGGGTTGTGACAACTCCTATTTCGATCTTTTTATTCGTAGAGAGTGGATTACTCCTCGATAATGAGCCAAGAAGTCCTCTATCCTCGACCGGTAGATTTTTCTTTAGGCCTTGGTGGTGGGCTTCTCTTATCCCATAGTCCTTTATTCTTGGTGAGTGATTCATCCTTTAAGCCTTGATGGTGAACTTCATCAATCCCAATCCTCATCTTTGATTGATGGTGCATCCTTTTATACCTTGGTGGTGATCGTAGTCTATCTTTTATTGTGCATTTTATGCTTCAATATCCATTCTCATACACACCATTCCATACACTTAATCACAAAAATCCCTTTATCCTGGAATCACTTGCCCACCCACACATCAATTTGAATAGTATTTGAAAATTTAACATGAAAATGAAGTTCTCTTTTCTCTTTCAGTTAAGAAAAAGTAACGTCCTCAAAGATTGATTTAACTCAAATGGTGAAAGTAAAAGTCGAGACTCAAAAACCATAATTCATACCAAGCATCCCCTCTATATGTTCAGTATGATAGTTAATCGCAATTTGACTAAAATTAGTTAGCTTATATTGAGACAGGAGTTAAAAAATATTTTCTTCCAAGTAATTTGCTGGCAAATCGTAATATACACATTCGTTAGATAACGTGTAGAATTAAGTTACCGAAACTCTAGGAAAGTCAACTACGTCACTCCCTGAGGTAACAAATATGTACACTTTTCCGATTCTAATATAAAAGAATAGAAACAACAATCTAAGAAAATGAAAATCGTCGGATTGAATATATACATTAAACATATTATTTTTCGGTCAATCTTACCATTAACGAGCTCTATGTGAATTGGCTCATTTAAACTTTAGGGAGTGTGCGAAACTATTTTGTTGGGTGAAAATTGCGTAAGCCTTGTATTGCTTTCTCTAGTTTATACGCCGTTAATTGTCCGCACAGAGATACAAGTGCCCCTGTATATTTCTTGGCCGACTTGATGGATCCTCTGTGTTCATTTTTTCCACCTTGTTTATCTTCTGAAATGATGCAAAACAAGAAGAAACAGAAACATTCTCTGTTCCTATCGATGTAATTGCCAGGCCAGAAGATCTCCTTCCAAAACATTTAGCAAGGAGTTTCTTTGTCATCCGTAGCTCTACGACGCAAATTGTTTCCCTGAATGTAGAAGATGGTTGGGGATGAAAACAAATGCTAATACTGAGAGATTGCAGTTAGTGCCTGCCAGATTATTTTCCTAACATCCTAACGATTATTGTGTATCTCAAACGAATTAGGTATGGCAATCGGAGTCACGGACCGTAGCAGCAGCCTCCCCCACATCCACAAAATTGCTGCTCTTTGGTAAATTTTATTTACATTCATCAAAGGCGCCCCTGCCTCCAAGCCGTCGAGCCAGCTCAAAATCTTTCCTCACTGTGATGAAAAGAGCAAAATAATATTATAAGTGAAGCAAATCATAATCCAAGTATCGAGAGTGGATGTCAACATAATCAATATTAGGAGACCTTACGGTCATTGGGATCTAACAGTTCATTGAGATTTGATCATATCAATTGTATCAAATGTGATGCAAGCAGTTTCTATCTAGTCAACAGCAGGAGGCGTCGCCGCATTAATAGGAGTAAATGGGGTATATTGCTTCTCAATGGGATTCTCATCAGCCACTTCCTGAGCTTTACAGTACAATGTATTACACACATACATGTTCTGAATGTAATCACTTAAGCAAAATCAAGATGGTGTAAGAATGGAAAGGGCTAAGCATGAACAGGTTGTCTAGGGAGTATTATTAACTTTCAAATTTTACCTTCCAAACCTTCTGGATCATTTTGCCACACACAAATATATATATTTCCTTTTCGCCTACATGGTAAGTCAGGGAATGATTTCCATCGGTGCCTCAGATTCAGTTGCTTTTGAGTTAGATCTATTGATTAGCCAAGTCATCTCTTACTAGAAAATCTTGAAATCTTAATGCCCTGTGGCCATTGGAACCTTTGCATGCATCCGTTATGTTGATTCTTTGGGTGGTATTCTGACGGAATTTTTTTGTGTGATTGTAGGTTAGAGAAATTAATAACACCATAAACCCTGCTATCACTCATTGGAAACTAGAAGCTCCATGTGCTATTCAGGAGGTATCGGTGCCTTTTGCTATTCTATATTCTTCACTGAGAGTCATGACCATTGAGCAAATTTCATTTAGATGTTAATTGCATCTGACTCTTTGTTTTACTTTAACTCAATGTTGTGAGTAGAAGCTGTTTCATTTGATACTCAAATGCTACGAAAAAAAATTCAGCAGTGTCCGTGATTTTTATTTTTATTTTTTATATGGCTTAACGTGATTGGTTGTACTCTTTTTCTATAACTTATGCCGTTCTTTCTTTATGCATGCAGCGGAGGATTTTCTAGTTCAATTATTTGAAGATGCAATGCTACGCACTATCCATGCAAAGCATGTTACCTTAGTACTATATTTTCTAGTGCCAACAAATTATGCTATGCTGGTGAACTATAGATAAACAGGGAGAAACGAATTTGTCTCCAAATTCCAGACAGGAAAAAGATTGGTTTCTCCATGCTTATTTATAGTTCATTAGCATAGCATAATTTGTTGACACTAGAAAATATAGGACTTACTAAGGGTAACACGCTTTGTATGGATAGTGCATAACATTGCATCTTCAAATAATTGAACTAGAAAATCCTTTGCTACCTGCATAAAGAAAGAACTTATAGTAAAAGAGTACAACCAACCACGTTAAGCCATAAAAAAAAAATCACATACAAATTTTTTCGTAGCATTTGAGTATCAAATGAAACAGCTTCTACTCACAACACCGAGTTAAAGTAAAACAAAGAGTTAGAGCCAAATGAAATTTGCTCAATGGTCATGAGCTCTGAGTGAAGTATATAGAATAGCTAAAGGCACCGATACCTTCTGAATAGCACATAGAGCTTCTAGTGTCCAACGAGTGATAGCAAGGTTTATAGTGTTACTAATTTCTCTTACTTGCAATCACAAAAAAAAAAATTCCATCAGGAATACCACTTGAAAGAATCAACATAACGGATGCATGCAAAGGTTCCAATGGCCACTGCCCATTTAGATTTCAAGATTTTCTAGTAAGAGATGACTTGGCTAATCAATACATCTAACTCAAAAGCAATTGAATCTAACGCACCAATGGAAATCATTCCCTAACTTTAGGTCGAAAAGGAAATTTATATATTAAAAGCATTTGATATATTTAAAGATTGATGAATTAGCTGATTAAATGACATTATATCGTTGGTATTGCCAAGAATGCAGATATAAATATCCTTCATCAGCTTGTTTTACCGCATTAGAGACATAAATGTGTCATCTGATCATTCTCCTCTTAGAGATATGGACAAATATTAATTGCACAAATTCGACACTCAGTTCAAAACGAAAAAATCCATGTAAGAATATAAACGTTCTGCAGGTCCACTAAAGATCTGTCAAATAACAAGAAATAAATTTATTCAAATCACATGCACCACATGGCGACCCCTGTGAAGATGGAATAGATGTGTTAAGTTTTCTACACTTCTGGAATAATTAACAAAAGTCTGTCATCCGAAGTAAATAATGCACCTTAGAGTGAGAAAACTTTAGAGAGAAAAACTCTCTATTGTATTTCACTTCTGAATGGATGATACAATAAAGGGGAGGAGACCCTATTTATACAAAGACAAAGCAAACCATATCCGTAGATCTCTCATCGATCTAATGGTAGAGATTACATTTCTCCAACTACCTACTAACCACATTTATTACATACGAATACATTTACAATATCCCTGTCCCTAGGAGTATTCTAGAATACTTGAGAAAACCCTAGCAATCAGGGATATAAGCCGATGGCCGCTTGATCCATAGACGTGTCACGGCCGGCCCATAGGAATCTCTTGGATCGGCTTTCTTTCGGGCCATGACACTTTCATGTGACTGGACTTCGCACAAATTTATTGTGTGTGACTTTTGAGTTACCAGAGCTACATGGGATGGATCTGTCTAAACCATCATGACATGCAAGGGGGGAGGGGGCATGGTTGAGGGACTTCAATATCCATTCTCATACACACCAGCCCATACACTTAATCACAAAAATCCTTTTATCCTGGAATCACTTGCCCACCCACGCATCAATTTGAATAGTATTTGAAAATTTAACATGAAAATGAAGTTCTCTTTTCTCTTCTAGTTAAGAAAAAGTAACATCCTCAAAGATTGATTTAACTCGAATAGTGAAAGTAAAAGTCGAGACTCAAAAACCATAATTCATACCGAGCATCCCCTCTATATGTTCAGTATGATAGTTAATCGCAATTTGACTAAAATTAGTTTGCTTATATCGAGACAGGAGTTAAAAAAAATATCTTCTTCCAAGTAATTAGCTAGCATGTTCAAATCGTAGTATACACATTCTTAGATAACGTGTAGAATTAAGTTAACGAAACTCTAGGAAAGTCAACTACGTCACTCCCTAGGGTAACAAATATGTACACTTCTCCAATTCTAATATAAAAGAATAGAAACAACAATGTAAGAAAATGAAAATCGTTTGATTGAATATATACATTAAACATATTACTTTTCAGTCAATCTTACCATTAATGAGCTCTATGTGAATTGGCTCATTTAAACTTTAGGGAGTGTGCGAAGCTATTTTGTTGGGTGAAAATTGCGTAAGCCTTGTATTGTTTTCTCTAGTTTATACGCCGTTAATTGTCCACACAGAGATACAAGTGCCCCTGTATATTTCTTGGCCGATTTGATGGATCCTCTGTGTTCATTTTTTCCACCTTGTTAATCTTCTGAAATGATGCAAAACAAGAAGAAACAGAAACATTCTCTGTTCCTGTCGATGTAATTGCCAGGCCAGAAGATCTCCTTCCAAAACAAATGCTAATACTGAGAGATTGCAATTAGTGCCTACCAGATTATTTTCCTAACATCCTAATGATTATTGTGGATCTCAAACGAATTAGGTATGGCAATCGGAGTCACGGGACCGTAGCAACAGCCTCCCCACATCCACAAAATTGCTGGTCTTTGGTAAATTTTATTTACATTCATCAAAGGTGGCTCCTACCTCCAAGCCGTTGAGCCAGCTCAAAATCCTTTCTCACTGTGATGAAAAGAGCAAAATAATATTATAAGTGAAGCAAATCATAGTCCAAGTATCGAGAGTGGCTGTCAACATAATCAATATCAGGAGACCTTGCGGTCATTGGGATCTAACAGTTCATTGAGATTTGATCATATCAGTTGTATGTCAAATGTGATGCAAGCAATTTCTCTCTAGTCAACAGCAGGAGGCGTCGCCGCATTAATAGGAGTGAATGGGGTATATTGCTTCTCAATGGGATTCTCATCAGCCACTTCCTGAGCTTTACAGTACAATGTATTACACACATACATGTTCTGAATGTAATCACCTAAGCAAAATCAAGATGGTGTAAGAATGGAAAGGGCTAAGCATGAACAGGTTGTCTAGGGAGTATTATTAACTTTCAAATTTTACCTTCCAAACCTTCTGGATCATTTTTTGCCCCACACACACACACACACACACACACACATATATTTCCTTTTCGACCTACGTGGTAAGTCAGGGAATGATTTCCATCGGTGCAGATTCAGTTGCTTTTGAGTTAGATGTATTGATTAGCCAAGTCATCTCTTAGTAGAAAATTTCCAAATCAGATTTAGTTGCTTTTGAGTTAGATGTATTGATTAGCCAAGTCATCTCTTACTAGAAAATCTTGAAATCTAAATGCGCTGTGGCAATTGGAACATTTGCATGCATCCGTTATGTTGATTCTTTCGGGTGGTATTCTTGACGGAATTTTTTTTATGTGATTGCAGCTAAGAGAAATTAGTAACAGTATAAACCCTGCTATCACTCGTTGGAAACTAAAAGCTCTATGTGCTATTCAGGAGGTATCGATGCCTTTTGCTATTCTATATGCTTCACTCAGAGTCATGACCATTGAGCAAATTTCATTTGGATATTAACTACATCTGACTCTTTGTTTTACTTTAACTCGGTACTATGAGTAGAAGCTGTTTCATTTGATACTCAAATGCTACGAAAAAATTCAGCAGTGTAACATTTCATGTCAAAAACTTTTACGGTTTATATGGTTCCAACGAACCAACATTAAATTTGGAAACATTAGCTAATCAATCGTATCCGGTGGCACTGGAAATAATACTTTATATTGGATTTCGTATTGCTTTTTCTGTTAAATTACTGATTATACCCTTACATACATGGTTACCAGACAGCCATGGAGAGGCACATTATAGTACTTGTATGCTTCTAGCCGGAATTTTATTAAAAATAGGAGCATATGGTGTGACATCCTGAAATTCGACTCCGTTTTCGATAAAATGAAATGGGCATTTCGTCGACGTGCTTAGGGTCTTTTTTTCTCTGAGCTGATTACTCACGAGTTAACTAACCTATTGGGTGAAGCTGTTAAGGGATGTATCTGCTGTGAAATCCCTAAAAACTACTCAATCGATTGGATTTGATTAAAATCACGTTTGATTGATTCTAATCATGAAATTTAATTTGATTTCGGGAATTGAATATTCAACTTTGTCACAATTCATTTTTAGGATCCTGTCTCATTGTCCGTTAAATTATTGACGAGCCCGAAATTTCAATAAAGAAATTATCGGAGGAAAAATTGAAGACCAAAAGAAAATAGAAAGGGAAAGAGAAAAGAAATAAAATGTATAATGGTAATACTTTATCTCTCTCTCTCCCTCTCTCTTCTTTTCTCTCTTTTTCTCTCTTTTCTCTCTCTCTTCTCTCCCCTTTCCCTCCCCCTTCGTGCGGATAGCTTTCCACCACCGACTTCTCTCTCTCTTTTCATTTTGACCGGTCAATCCTCATCTTCTCTCTCTCTTCTCTCTCTTATCTCTTTTTCTCTCTCACTCGACACTCTCTGTCTCCCTCACAGTTCGAACGGAAGCGGAAGACCGAAGACTAGAGGAGCTCGCCGGACTACTGTCTGCTCCACCGCTCGCCGCCGTCCCGCCACCTGTGCCCGCGACGCTCGCCCGCGCACGCCACGCGCTCCACCCTGCGTCCGTTGCTCGTTGCCGCCCCTCCCCCGCGTGACTTCCGCCCCTGCTTAGCTTGATTCCGCCCCAATCAGCCGCCTTTGGCCACCGCCTAGCTTTGTCCGGCCACCGCTCGACCTCCCGCATCCCCCTTGGCCTCCGCCGGCCTCCCCCGCCGCCCTAGCCGCCGGGCCAGCCTCGGCCAGCCTTGAATAGCAAGTGGCCGAGTGGATATCCAGCGACTTCGGGCCCGCTTTTGGGCCGTTTCCGGGCCCCGAACCCGAGCCGTGCTTTGGAGTTTGTTGTTCCTTGCGTCGCCCCCGTCGGATTGATCTGATTTGCGCGCGATTCCGGTGAGTAATCTCGCTAATCCATGATTAGTTGGCTAATTATGCTTAAGGGTGGTTTAGTTTTAATTAATTAGGTTTAGGTGGTTAGATTAGTATGGATTAGTGTTTATTAGTCAATTGTAATGCGAATTAAATAAATTGATTGTGCAATTAGCAAGTAGACGTTGTCTACTATTTATTGAAAGTATCTTGGGATTTTTCCCAACCCTTAGTGGGCTTCAATTAGGCTTTTCGGGCCTAAGTGGAATTTTTAGTATTTAAATATTAATTTTCGGAATTAAATTAAATAATTATTTATTTTCCGGAAATTCAACTGGGATGGCCCGAACCGAATTTTATGCTGATGGCTGTGGTGAAGTCCGTTTATATAATTGGGCTTTATTTTGTGCTAAATTGAATTTTTAATATTTATTAATTAATTTTCGAAATTAATTAATTATTTATTTATTTTTGGATATTAAGATTTTGATGGCTGACGACCGAAATCTCATGCTGATTGTCGTGGCGCAGTCCGTTTATTTAATTGAGCTTTAATTTGTATGGAATTGATTTAATTATGAATTTTTAGGAGTTAATCATATTGACTTGATTGTTAATTATTTGATTGAGAAATCGTTGGGTATTGGGTATCATTTGAAACGAAATACGTGGGCTCGGTGAATTGGAATAACACCTGAAGAATTCACGTGAATTCGGTGATTGATTATGTCATCTTGGCGAAAAGGTCGCCTAAGAGAATGCACGCGACTTAGAGACTCGGCATGCCCTCCTGGAGAATGCACGTGGCTCGATGATAGAGTTTGGCATCTAAAAGGGCACGTGGCTCGGTGAATTGATGCATCACTTTGGTGAGATAGCACCTAAAAGAAGGCACGTGGGCTTGGGCATCGTAAAAAGGACACGTGGCTCAGTGATCTGATGTGTCACATTGGCGATTGAGTGCCTTAGAGAATGCACGTGGGTCCAATGTTCGGAAATAGCATTTAAAAGGACACGTGGCTCAGTGACTTGATGTATCACCTTGGCGAAGAGGTCGCCTTAGAGAATACACGTGGGCCCAAGGTTTGAGGCACGTGGCTCGGAGACTTGGAACGTCATCTTGGAGAATGCACGTGGCCTAGCTTTTAGATACTCCTCCGTGGAGAATGATTTGTGTGACATGTGATCGATTAGTTTGATTTGTTTGGAGTAAATGGGTGCCTATTGTAAATTGTACTGACTTGCAAGTGGGATCTGAGGCCAAAGTAAGTCCTCTACCCTGTGGGTGTTTAGGCAACCTATAGTATAATGGTTTACTAATTGAGCTTAGTGGGGTAGAACTCGATGAGACGTAGTCTCATCCCAGTTTGGGGAAATCATTTCAAGACCCCAATGAGGAGTTGAGGAAGAGGAGTCTGGGAAGGAGATCTCGGAGGTGAAACTTGAGGGGAATGATTTTTGAAAGAAGAAGATAATACCGAGAGGGGCCATGAGTACGGCCTGGATGGACTGAGATTCTATCTTCTTTTGAGATCTCCATTTTGATGTGAATAGAGTCTAGAGTAAAAGTTGTGAAGTGCTCTGGTTTGTGTTTTGTATAAAAGTTTGGTTATTAGTTTCAATATGAAAAATATGGCATTGCTTTTCTATCCCATCGTTTTATTGTCTAGGGATTTTAACTGCTTCCGCATGTGCTTAAGAAATGAAACGGTCGGCGATACATAGTATTGGGATATCTCATTATAAAATCGATCAAGTGAGAAGGATGTGTACGTGCCCGAGGATCGGGGCGTGACATATGGGTTGGTTCGGATCAATATTGAATTATTACCTCATGCTCATTCTATACTTATCAGATTAATAAATTGGAGAATCTATGCATATTTTGAACCCATATGAATTGGGTATATTTGGCATACAATTGGTGAATCTAGAAATAGTCAATTACCAGTGGGCTTAATTGTTTTGATTGATAATGATCCAAGAGATTCTTATGGGCCGGCCATGATATGTCTATGGATCAAGCGACCATCGGCTTATATCCCCGACTACTAGGGTTTTCTCAAGTATTCTAGAATACTCTTAGGGATGGACTATACTGTAAATGTATTCGTATGTAATAAATACGGTTAATAGGTAGTTGGGGAGATGTAATCTCCACCGTTAGATTGAGGAGAGATCTACGGATACAGTTTGCTTTGTCTTTGTATAAATAGGGTCTACTCCCCTTCATTGTGTCATCTCATTCACAAATGAAATACAATCCAGAGCTTTTCTCTCTAAAGTTTTCTCTCTCTAAGATTCTAGGTGGTACATTATTTACTTCAGATGACAGACTTTTGTTAATGATTCCAGAAGTGTAGAATACTTAACACATCTATTCCATCTTCACAGAGGTAGCCATGTGGTGCATGTGATTTGAATAAATTTAATTCCTATCATTTGATAGATCTTTAGTGGACTTATAGAATGTTTATATTCTTACATGGATTTGCCTTCGAATTTTTTACTGAACTATTGCTTTTTTCGTTTCTGAACTGAGTGTCGAATTTGTGCAATTAATATTTGTCCATATCTCTAAGAGGAGAATGATCAGATGACACATTTATGTCTCTAATGTGGTAAAACAAGCTGATGAAAGATATTTATATTTGCATTCTTGGCAATACCAACGATATAATGTCATTTAATCAGCTAGTTCATGAATCTTTAAATATATCAAATGCTTTTAATATATAAATTTCATTTTCGACCTACGTGTTGTGAGTAAAAGCTGTTTCATTTGATACTCAAATGCTACGAAAAAAAATTCAGCAGTGTCTGTGATTTTTATTTTTATTTTTATTTTTTTTATGGCTTAACGTGGTTGGTTGTACTCTTTTACTATAACAGTAAAGGGTCAGTTATAGTAAAACAAAGAGTGAGTTAACACCCAAATGAAATTTGCTCAATGGTCATGACTCTGAATGAAGCATATAGAATAGCAAAAGGCACCGATACCTCCTGAATAGCACATAAAGCTTCTAGTGTCCAACGAGTGATAGCAAGGTTTACACTGTTACTAATTTCTCTTACCTCCAATCACCAAAAAAAAAAAAATCCATCAAGAATACCACCCAAAAGAATCAACATAACGGATGCATGCAAAGGTTCCAATGGCCACAGCACATTTAGATTTCAAGATTTTCTAGTAAGAGATGACTTGGCTAATCAATACATCTAACTCAAAAGCAACTGAATCTGATGCATCGATAGAAATCATTCCCTAACTTACCACGTAGGTCGAAAAAGAAATTTATATATTAAAAGCATTTGATATATTTCAAGATTGATGAACTAGCTGATTAAATGACATTATATCGTTGGTATTGCCAAGAATGCAGATATAAATATCTTTCATCAGCTTGTTTTACTGCATTAGAGACATAAATGTGTCATCTGATCATTCTCCTCTTAGAGATATGGACAAATATTAATTGCACAAATTCGACACTCAGTTCAAAAACGAAAAAAGCAATAGTTCAGTAAAAAATCCGAAGGCAAATCCATGTAAGAATATAAACATTCTGCGGGTCCACTAAAGATCTGTCAAATGATAGAAATTAAATTTATTCAAATCACATGCACCACATGGCGACCCCTGTGAAGATGGAATAGATGTGTTAAAGTTTTATACACTTCTGGAATCATTAACAAAAGTCTGTCATCCAAAGTAAATAATGCACCACCTAAGATGAGAGAGAAAACTTTAGAGATAAAAGCTTTGGATTGTATTTCACTTGTGAATGAGATGATACAATGAAGGGGAGGAGACCCCTTATTTATACAAAGACAAAGCAAACCGTATCCATAGATCTCTCCTCAATCTAACGATGGAGATTACATCTCCCCAACTATCTACTAACCGTATTTATTACATACATACGAATACATTTACAGTATCGCCCGTCCCTAAGAGTATTCTAGAATACTTGAAAAAATCCTAGGAGTCAGGGATATAAGCCGATGATCGCTTGATCCAAAAACATGTCACGGCCAGCCCATAAGAATCTCTTGGATCAGCTTTCTTTCGGGCCGTGACACTTTCATGTGACTGGACTTCACACAAATTTATTCTGTGTGACTTTTGAGTTACCAAAGCTACATGGGATGGATCTGTCTCAACCAGCATGACATGCAGGGGGCATGGTTAAGGGACTTTCGTTTTCTTATATGCCGTTTAAAAAGTAATTGAAGATGAAAAGTTGGAGAGCATCAAGGACTGAGCTATGGTTTCTGCTTTTTTTCTTCCATGGCATATGCGTAGATGTTTACTCATAGATAAACCCAGCATGAACAGCTGTAAAGTTGGGATAATTGAGATGTTTTTCCTGCATCCCGCTATAAACATAGTACACGATAAATTCAAGGATGATGGCATGATATGGCGGATTTAGCTTGTGAACGGTCCCGCTCAAGTTGGAGTGTGGATATCTAGGACGAGACACCCTACTGGCTGAAGAGATGAGGAAAATCGAGCACGGCGGTCCCTTGGTGAATATGTCCTCGATGGTTTGAGGGTGCATAAGAAGTCCGTATGATTCCTTGGGACAGTTTCTTTCATTGATGAAATAACAGTCAATCTACATATGCTTTGTTCACGCAACAAAAACTAGGGTACGACTGCATGAAGCGTGAAACCTGAATTCTAGTCTATAGATAATACTTCATCTGATAGCTTAAACTTTTATAATAATTGATAATGGTCCCACAAAATCTTAACGATGAGATCCACCAAGGTTGTTGAATAGAAATGAGCCAAGTGGTTTTCCACAACTAGAAAACGCCACTGTGCAATATTAGCCTTTCAACTAAGAGTGGGAAACAGTTGTTTATTTCATCAATACTTAGAAACAGGCGAGTGACCTAAGAAATATGCAGTTTACCCTAATCAGATGAAGAGTTACTTGTAATGCGGTTTCTAGCTCGTGGAAGTATGAGCGCCATGCACAATATTGGTCCAGAAATAGTGAGATTGATGAGTCAATCTACCGGACGATGGTAATGTTGGTAAGTTCTTGGGCCGCCGAGAACACTGCCATTTGTGTTCATTTGCTTATTGACAGCATATTATAACTTAAAGACAGGAGCTGATCATGATGCTTGTGGAAGTAACAGATCTGGATTAAATAGATCAAAACCCATAGGAGCAACGTACACAACTGGAAGTTTAACGGCAGGCATATTAGAGAAAAGAGCTGAAGAATGGAATGATGAAGGACCCAAAGTAATGCGTTGACAATCCAGAGAGTAGACAAGCCTCCATAAAGAACAGACTAATTGCAAAGGTTCGAGAAACTTTGCAGTAATTACCTGTATCGGTAAATTCTATTAGAGCGATCTAAACTTTTGGGGCAAGTTCTACTCAGCTCATACTAGTAGTATGAGTATATGTATGTACACACACGTGCCATAAATGACGATCGGGTGGCAAGGAATCTACTCAACAAAGTACAAGTTCACAGAAGTTATGCAAGTAGTCATCTAGGAAGTGCAACTCAAGGTTAGACTTTTCAACTTGAAGGTAACAGACTGAAGTAAAATACATCTGCCTGATGATCTACAGATAGAACAGAAGAATCAAACTACAAGTCTGAAAAATGAGCAACGACATGCAATTAAGGACAAAGTTGTTGGATATAGAAGACAAAAGGAGAAAAAGAAAATGGATGCTTCCCACAAACTTGTCCATACCTTAGCAGAGGGGTCTCTTACATCTTCTGCGCCGCAAATGGCACCATCAATTTTATATGGTATGGATGTAAATAAGATTTTTTAGTTTATATATTCCTTTTTTCCTTCTTTCTTTTCGGAGACTTTAAGGGGATTGAGTTGGTTGGACTCTTTGGTAGGATCACACGATGCTCTCCTGCAATTTATTTTCTCAGTGTCTCTCAGTTGGAACAGAGGTGCATGTCAAGTGTCCATGTTCCTCCAAGTCTATATCACAAAGAAGAGATAACAAAATATATTTCATATTCAAGCAGAGAACAAGTTGTCAAGTCTCAATGTCAAGTAGTTCTAAGTTGACGCAAGTTCTTTTAGCAGCATCTAATCATACTGCAGGCTTGATTGGGTCGATAGGAACTTTAACTGTTACTAAGTGTGGCCACAATTGAAACAGATTAGGCCAAGCTTTTGCATCACCGTCTGTGTGCATAACCATATATTATCGAGAAATAGGCAATAAAAGTGTAGAAGATGCAATCAAGAAGTCTGAGAGTACTGTACAGATCGAACTGTACTCAGGCAACAGACGCTGATCCTTTGCCACTGATCACCGCATCATTGTGTCATGACTCGTACGATAAATAGAATGGGTGTTGAAGATGCAGTATAAAGAGTCCTGTCGACAATGGTGATCTCAGGTTCACTCCACTTTTTCCTCATTCTCAAGCTCAGGTAAATAGGGAACAAGCTTCATCCACATTCAGGTTGTTCCCACAAAATGGCTAAATAATCACAAGATTGCGGCTGAATTTGTAGAAGGATATGCAGAAGGATTGTTGCACAGTGATATAGGGACTAATGGGTTTGCTATACCTGTAATTCAACTCGTGATTTTTCAACGGAACTAATCGGGGGGTCCGATCCATTATAAATTTGATATTGCTCGTACCTAACCTTGCAATCTTGTAGTTGGACTTGGCCTCCAATTCTCAAGGGGACAGCTTTGATATACTTGCCACATAGCAGCGATCACACACCGAGCGCATTCCATCGTATCGATGTCTCCATTGCAAACCCCGGCTAAATTCTCGTCGGCCCCTTGGAGACTCCGAAAAATAATGTGGAAAATTTTCTCCAAAAAATGATGGATTGTATTTCTTACAAAAATGAACGAACGAAAAATATTTTCTTTATTCACGAAAATATTTAGACATAAAACGCTATCGATAATAAAAATATTTTTTATTGACTAATTATTTCAAATAATACAAATAATTAATTTTATAAAAATATTTTTCAAAACATTCATTTTCTATAAAACAAAAAGGAGTCTAAATTATTTACTTTTTTTTTCAACTGTCTAATAATGGGAGAAGGATACTAGAAATTTCAAAAGTTATGTACGACACTTACTTTAGTGTCGAATTTTTTTTTTCCAAATCACCTAAATGCCACCTTTGAAAAAAAAAAATCACTTAAGTGTCAACTCAGATTTGAATCGTTGGAAATCTAACTTGGCCATATTTTATTGATCTCTCAATCGACATGGCTCGCCGGCGTGCTCGCTTAGCATATAACGCTAGACAACGTCATATAATAGCTTAAAAAATGATCATTTCAGTATCGTTGTTGTTAAAATATGACAACTTCAATGCCAATCATTACAAAAATGTGATCACTCCGGTGCAAAAAAAGCCACCTCAAATAAAAATTTTAATTATAAAAGTCACATAATTTCTCTGATCAGAATTTCCTGTTGGACGTATTTAAGTGATCGTTTTTTCTTCAATTTAGTACTTAGGTGAACCGACAAAAACTTTTGACCCTAAAATGAGTACGATACACAACTTTGGACACTTTTTGTGTTTTTCTCCCCTCCAATAATATCTTGAGCTCATTCTTGTGTCCTATCAATCTCTTGCCATTTCAGTAATTGTAAAGGATAGTGTCCTCTTGCCCATAGATCACTTTGGAAGATTAAGCAAATAATTTTATTATGATGTATTTCAATTATTAATTAATGACGTGAATGTATTAGTAAAAATACACAATAAAAAAAGAATCTTCTATATATATTTGTGATAAGAGAAGCATAATTCAAGAATCGAATTTTTTTACAAAGGTTGAGAGAGAGAGAGAGAGAGAGAGAGAGAGGATTAAACTTCAATATTAAAGCATTTGAGAGATGGATGATAATCACTAATGTTCGGATATGTTCTTCTTTGTTCTATATAACAATTATGGGTGTGTGAGAGAACTTGTGGAACTTACAACAAACCAGCATGATCGGATAAATTCTGGGTAAATATCAGAGATCCCAAAGTAGGTTGAAATTCCAATTATCGAAAAAGGGAGTGCAAAGTAGGTTCCAACGTTTGAGGCATGTCCACCCCATACCTTGCAGGCTTGTCCCATGTATCCTGTGCAGGGTGCATATAGGAAGAGACAAGACACCCTCCATGATATTTCTTTAAATACATGTGTATAAAACTATTTATAATTTTCTCTTTCATTAAAGGACTCCCTGTATTACTTTTGGGGGGCATACCTCACTATGAATGCGATTCTATGTTTAATGTTGGATGTGTTAGTAAATGCAATCTTGTTATTGTTTCTTTGCTAAAAAAATTAATGAAAAGAACACAGGATAGTTAAAGAGCACCCTCAAACCTGTAGAACCCTCAAACTTATACCCATATGACATAATACCTCAAAATTTTTTTGTAATAAAAAAAATCATAAATTTGTATCCGTGTAACATATTTACATCAAAAATTGATTAAAATGCCGCATGTTGCATGAGTATACAAATTTGAGATTTTTGGTTTCATAAAAAATAAGCTGGAATAAATATGTTACACGGATATAAGTTAGAGGTTTTTTATGTCACAAATTTTTTTTAAAGTAAATATGTCACGGTGGACATAATTTAAAATTTTTGGTGGCTTTTTCCCTTTAAATTATTTTTGCTTCCTGTTTGTGCTCATTTACACCTATGTCCTTGATATACGTGTAGTTTGTTGGTAGAACATTTTATCGACTATGGTCTAGAGCAGAAGAAAGACCGATACTTGTGCCCTTGCCTATAAAGCTGAATTTTTATTTTTTTTTTAAAGAAAAGTGCTCTTGCCATACTTCGCATGGTCGGCTTTTATATGGGTCAATTGCTTTGAAGATTATCACAATTACAAGTTTAGACACTTAAAAAATGATTAAGCTAATGTGAACCCAAATTGGCTTTGGGGCTGATTTATTTACGGACACAAATGAAGGGCGCGTAAAATATTCAAACGTTTCTTTTGAATAAGGGATATGTACTACAAGTTCTAAAATTTATTGTGAAATATAATTGAATCCTATTTTTTTAAATGCAATTATATCATAAAACTCGTAAAATTTGCGAAATCAAGTCATTTTGTTAACACTATCAATTTGTCTAATGGAAAATATTGAGATGATATTGTTAAATTAATTTATTTATCATACATGGCATTTTTTTATTACTTTTTCTTTAAATCTGATTTAAATAATAGTAAAAAACTTTAAAAAAGCCAAAATAATTTTTAAAAAAATTGGAAAAAAAAGGGAGGGATCATGGTTGGGCACATTATCATTGCCCATTGTGGTAGTGGCCGGCGAAGGTCATTGGCCCTAGGTGGCGAAGGCGGGGTGACCCTCATCGACTCGAGCAAGGCCATCTTGGCCTAAGCAAGGCTTAGGCGAGGCTCGCTTAGATCTGGGGATACCTTGGTTAGGGCCAGCGTGGCTTGAGCCTCGCCCGAGTCAACTAGGGCCGCCCCCCCTCTGCAGCCGGCCCCTCTAACAATGGTAGCAAAGTGGCGGTGGTGCCTATCTATAGTTTCTACCCTTTTGTTTCCTAGTTTTGTTTTTTAAATTATTTTAGCTTTTTTAATTTTTTTACTATTATTTTTTATAAAAAGTAACAAAAAATGTCACATAAGGTAAATAATTAAATTTAAGAATATCACGTTAGCATTTTTTGTTAACACATGTTGACGATGTTAATGGAATGACTCAATTGAATCAATTTGACAAATTTTAAAACTTAATTGTACATTTTGAAAAATGTAGGACTTAATAGTACTTTTCTGACAAGTTTTAAGACTTATAATATACATATCCATTTGAATAATATGAATTCGTGAGATGATTTTCGGGTTGATAGATCGCGAACGTCAAGGAAATTTTATCGAGTGTTTAAAGGCCCTCATATAATATATATTATAGATTTATCCTCATGTTTTTTCATTTACCTACGATAGAAAGAACTTCATATACATTATATTGACGAAATTATGCTAGGATATGCTTTTAAAGCAAATGATAACAAGATACATAATGGGCCCCACTTTCTTTCAAGTGTCAACACCTCACTGGTTGATTAAAGTTAGTTGACACTTAATCAACAAGGCAGCCAAATAATTGCATTGACTTCGTACTGACATTGAATGACTTCAGCAATTGATTGAGAACTACATTAAATAGGCTTGTATATCCCATTGCTTTATTATTTGGGGATTTTATAACTGCTTCCGTATGTGCTATTAAAAAATGGAAAAAGGGTCGGCGATATGTAGTCTTGTGATATCGCATTATAAAATCGACCAAACTCGAAGGATGGTCACAAAACCGAGAGTTAGGGCGTGACATAAGAATACTCCCCCGGGCGTAATCAATCATATCATTGATAATATTGTGCATCAAACCGAGAGATTATAGCCAAACAATACAAGACAGTAGATTTAACTACGGTGGAAAATCGAGTTCAAGGTTTTTAATGGAGGTTCGGATCGGATCAACGGTCAGGTTGATTTTCTACTCCTCCTCCATCCCCTACTTCCGGGCAAATGCTCGGACGATTAGCTTCCTTGTGGATTGACTTATCTTGTTTCACCCTTTGCAATGATCTTCGACGCGAAACAAAGACAACTCAAGATCCAACAAGCAGTTGATGATCTCAGCCCTTTGTGGCACCGGTGTGAACCGGCTCGTTTTATCTTTTGGCATGCCTTTCGTGGAAGGCCTTGATCCTCCCCAAGCCAGCTTGGAGAGAAAATGGCTCGACAGCAAAAGTGACACGAAGCCAGTTCTTCATTCCAAAAGCTATCCCTGCAAACCCGAATGTCATATATTATTATCTGATGGATACGGATGGTGCTTGAGAAAAGCAAGAACCCTACAGCGAAAATGGGATGGGTTTGCTATGGAATTATCTGAGCATTAGTTCGCAAGAATGCCGCGAGTGAATTCAAATTAAATCAATGATCCTTTTTTCTTCCAAAATCGAAGTCCTTGGAAAACTGTGAAGAAGTTATTCATCAGGTCTTTCGCTCTGAAGTCCCTTGTAGCATCCTTGGCCAGTGTGCATTACACGAAACAAACGTCAAGGGACGCTTTTGAAAAATTCAAAAAGCCGAAAGAAGTTAGAAAAATGAAGCAGATGCATAAAAACAAAGCATTGACATATTTTCCTTTCACCGGCAATTGGAGAGGCTGAGTTTTTTTTTTTTTTTTTTGGTCTGAGAAGATAGGCTGAGTTTACCAAGCAGAGCAACGACAGATTCTTCTTCAGCCAGTTTTATGCAAAACTCCGTATCATCCTTAATGGCCTCCAACAATGATAAATTCAACTTGACCTGTCATGATGGCATCTAAATTTCTACTGGAGTGGGTGCTATCCGAGAACAATTAGCCATCTCGATTTGTAAATTATTATAGATTATTCATTGGTAGAATGGAAGGAATTAGGAGAAGAAAGACCTTATCAAGAAAAATATAAATCACATAATTGTGTACACCATACCGATGGAAAAAAAAATACATGCATACATAATGTACGTATGTGTATATTACGCCCGTACCATTACAAATATGCCTCCTTCTGGCTTTTTTGGGCTCGTGATGTAAGGAATCTCTTGAATCTTCTCAGAACATATGTCTGCAACCTCTCTTAGTATGGCAAATGATTTTTGAAAAAAAATCATCATCTGTTTTCTCAAGTATGTGAGGGACCGCCTCCTGTTAGAATTACAACGAAGAGCGGAAAATAATTAGCTATTATTTGATAAGGAAGCTAGTTGTCCACAAAAAAGGGTTAGCAAGCATTCTCGCAAGGATTAAATGAAGAACAATATCTTATCAAGTGAAAATGAGTTGAGATTAATCAAGCCCAAAGACTGAGACAGAATATCGATCACTTCTAAAAGGAATATGCATAGCTTGTGCTTTACAGTCTAAAATCACGGATAAAAGTATCATACACTTCCAACTTAAAAAAAAAGAAAGGGTAACATACTGTAGAGAGGAAACGCGTAAATCATTGGGGATCTGTTTTGGGTGCGACTCGACATTGCTTTACGATATACATTGTCTTAGTAATCCATCTTCAGAGAGAAAAAGCTCTCATTAACTGGTCATTTCTTGGATAATAAAGATGTTATCCTGAATTTGCCTCCTGCCAACAAATGCACTTTGTTCTGCTACTATAATTTCTGGTAAGATTAATTTGAGTCTATTGGCCAGCACTTTCGAGATGATCTTGTAGCCAAAATTGCATAAACTTATTGAACGATACTGATTCAATATCTCTGGGTTCAGAACTTTCGGGATAAGGGAGATATATGTTCTATTTAAATCTAGCGAAAGAGAGCTACTTTTCAAGAAGTTTTCACCTCCTTAAAAATGTCCCATTTGATGTCTTCCCAGTAATGCTGATAGAACAAACCCAAATAAGAACACGAGGAAGCAGACAGCATTGTCTATCTCCTTATGAATAATTTAGGATAAGCTTCGTAAGTAGTTCACTTCATGATCATAACTTAAAGGTTCATATTAAACAACTTGACTCGTTAGACTTGGTCCTTTTCGAATAAATGAATGGCGCAAAAAATGTCTTTGCACTAAAAAGAAACTGATTACATTGGATAAATGGCCAAATACTTTGCTCGGACAAGATCCAGAGGCGGGGGTTCAAATCCCCACTTTCTTAGGAAGGGTTGGGAACGATTTAGTTTTAGGTGTAGGTTTGGATTTCTTGTAAGAAGGCAAGGCAAAAGTCTAAGATTATAAGTGAGAGTAAAAGTAGGAATATAGTAGAAATAAAAATAAAAATGAATCCACCCTACTCCCATTACTCATATTCCCGGTTCAGATTACTGGGATTGGCCAAGAATTGCGGCCACAAGGCTACAAATGCCTTGGCTTCGGTTATTGAACTGAGGACCAAAAGCTCTTCCTGCCTTTATCAATTGCATGCTAAGATTCAGATTCGTTATCGCGGTCATGTACAAATCATGATACTCTTGACGTTCTTGTTTTCTTAAGACAATTAAAAAAAAAACATATATAAGTGCTAAAAAAACAAAAGATTTTCAGAAAAGAATGTAATACTCCCGTCAACTCTATGTTAAAATGGTTTTGAGTCCACGCATCCTGTGCCATGCGATAAGCATCGAACTTCCGGCGGAGGAGAGTAGCTGGATCCATTGGAAGAGAAGGTTTGAGAAGAGAAGGGAGAGGAAAAGAGAAAGATGTGTGCTGTACACATTCACCAAATGAGCAAGCAGCAGCGTCGTGTCCCAAAGGCGTGTTGGAAGTTGGTGGATTTGGGTCATTTTCAGGAAAGCAAAATTTGTGCATTTTCATTCTCTTTTGCAGCAGCACCTGCTCTCTTTGCCCACCCACTCACCCAAACCTCCAAGCGCACTCACATAAAAACTGGAAAAAGCCAGGGGAGTGATTGAGATTGAGTTCGTGCGTCCTTTCTTCTTCGGAAGACTTTCCGTCCTCAATGCGTGGCTTAAGCACCCTTGACAATGAAGAAGAAGCAGCAGCATGTGATATTTCAATGTATTCACGCAAGCAAGAGATCACAAATTCAAAACAACAATAACAGAATATATAATCACATAAAATCTGCTTAAAAGCAACCTCTACACACTGATCGTGTCTACAGGAATCGAAAAACGAGCTGAAACAGAGAGATCCTGGAAGGGGGAAAAAAAGGAAGAATAGGTCGTGCCTACTCGGGATTTGGAGAATTTTATTTATAATAACTAATAAGGAGTACTAAGATAGGCTTTACAAGGTAACTATCCACAACAACAAAATATTACAAAATCAATTGTATAGATATTTATAAAATTAGAGATATCTAGAATATCGTGAAGATATCCAGAATATATCAAACTAAAACAAAGAATTGAGGTGAGGAAGCATACTTTTCATTGATATGTTATGTAGTATATCTAGAGGTATCACCTATAATTATGGTGGAAATTAAAAGATAATAGATAGCAATTTGTAAATTGAATAAAACAAATCAGAAAAAAATCTCCAAATGATCAACTTGTAAATATTCTACTCGATCCACGGTATATGGATAGAGATATCATCACTTATAATTATGGTGAAATTTAAATATACAGTTAATACCTGAAAAACCCCAAACTGATATACTTATGATAAATTTATTCAAAACTATTTTTTTGACCATAAAAACCGTAAACCGGTACACCTGTAACAAATTTACTCTGACTGATCATAAAAAACCTTAAATTAGTACATTTACAACAAATTTACCCTCAAAAGAATTTATTCGACCGCAAAAAAAAAAAAAAAAAAAAAAAACTCAAATTAATACATTTGTGATAAATATACCCTCCGCTAAATTGGATTAATACCACAAAAAAATCAAAAAAATTGTAACGGAGCGTAAAATCCCAAATTGATATACCAGTTAACTGTTAGGTGTCATTTAACTTAATACTTTGACAATAAAATTTAACAAAAACTAATAAAGGATAAGTTTGTCACAAGTGTATCCGTTTGGGGTAAATTTGTCAAAGATATACTAGTTTTGGGTTTTTTGTAGTTAAAAAAGTAGTTTGGGGTAAATTTATTACAGATGTACAAGTTTGGGATTTTTCAGGATATTAACCCTTAAAATGATAATAATTTGATATATATGGAAATTGAATTAAAAAATAAATCAGAAGAAATCTTCAAATTATCAGCTCATAGATACTCTATTCAATGCGTCATCCTGACTATCAACACCTAAAATTTCGATTTTTTTCTATGCATTTATCACATAAAAATTAGAAACTGATTTAGTCCCTAAACAAAAATAACCTTATCCCATAGTATTTATAATTCATAGCAAACTGAGGCAAAGTGATGTGGGGCTTGAATTCTCGTGCATCAATTTGATGGAGATATATTCAAATGATTACATGTGTGCACACAATAGGCTTAATGCAAGAGTTCTACGATACTATGTTCCGCAAGTTGAACCCTAAGCAATTTATCAAACTGTCTATTCCAATGGCAATTGCCCGTTTTGGTAACGTTTCTGTTCAAAAATTTCTTTTGGGAACAGAAATAAAAAAAACTATTTCTTTTCTGAGGAATAATTTTTTAATAGAAGAACGCGTTTGGTAACTGCACAAAAGAACATAAATTTGTGCTCTGAGAAACATAAACAAAATTTGCCAAACAGGCCCTTAACTTCCGAACGAAATATTACCTGCCATATACTTCCCATGCTGTGTCAAGGAGCAAATATGAAGCACCGGTTGAGGAACAGAATAAGGTTGAGCAAAAAAAACTGAAAGCATTAGATCTATTCTTAGGTTTAGATTCTTCAAAAATTACCGATTGACCATTTTCTGTGTAAATTCTTAAGCCAAGTAGTACTCGTTGAACCGTTAATTATCATCATGGAACTTTAAACGTTGAAGTCACTAATCAAATTACAACTTAATCTCAATTCCTCTAATAAGAATAGAATAGAAGTCGAGCATATGAGGTAAAACAAAAACACGTGGTCCTGAAATAGGTACTAGCAAGGCATATTTTAGGCGGAAAGATATTACCTCGCAAACGCTAACTGGCTTGTTATATGCTTCATGGAAGCTTTGGGACGAAAGCATAGCATGGGCCTTTGAGCATGCTGCACATTGTACCAGAAAGCGACATGGTTAAAGCATATGTCAAACCCTCTCAAGACTCCAATGTGTGGGCAAGGCAATTTCGGACAACAAGTTACACATAGATGCCAACGTGTGGGCAAGGCAAGTATCCTTACCGTACTGTGCAAGGTAAAGAAATTCAACCTCAGTGAGGATGTGCAATTTGCACATCTCTAACCATATTTAAGAAATAACTTCAAGATATTATACAAAACGACACCAGTCTGTGCATGTCTTTGTGCCCAAGACCCACGTGGCTTCTTTGTAGCCTAGCCCACGAACAAAGTTAAAGCAGAACAACAACCGCATTCAAAACGACATTTTCCATCAGAAAGGCTGCTTGCTGTTTCATTTCCAGCAAACAAATATATAATTCAGTAGGAAAGCCAAGAAGAAGGCAACTATTTGACTTCAGGATCTCGTTATGATTACCCCTACAAGTTTCGTTAGTACTCCGAACTGTCTCCCCAGTAGTTGTTAGTTAAAAAAAAAACGCTAAAGGAAGAAAAAAAAATTGCTGTATTGAAATCTGAATATCGCTGGCATGTATGCTTCTCCATCTCCGAAAGAGGTGCCCCTCTGAATTTGAAGCAGATTCTCGTGACAAGGTAATGAATTTTGGTGCAAAAGTTCCATTTTTGAGCTGGGAACTACTCTTGGTAGCTATAAATTGTCCTAAATCAGCATATAATTGTAACTTCCTTTTTTATTTAACTGGGTGACTGGGCAAAAGTTCATCCTTCTCTTCGGTGTGGGTGCATCGGAATCCGGATCATCTTACCATCGACATTATAATCCTCATCGTTTTGTTCATTCGACCATGAGTTCAGTATTTTTTTATATTTATTTTCCTATTATTCTACAAACATTGAATTTTCTTCTTCGATGAACTTCGCTGCTTCATGTTTTCCCTCAATCATATCTCCAGATTGTTGCTTGTTGCTTGCTTTCTATCTCCATTTTCCCACATTTTTCCTTTGTCAGTGAGACTCAATCCAAGGGCTTAAATTAGCTATCAGCCAGATGAAATTCTAGGTCGTATATATTCCACTTGACATCTTACGGAAACACAAGCAACTTCTGTTTCATTCCGAGATGGAGGTATTTGTGGACTGCTCATTTAAGTGGCCATGGTTTCAGAGCTCAAACTTATTGTATGAGATGGAACCTAACCCTAGTCGCAAGAAAGGGACCATGGAATCGTCAATTGCCTAAATTAACAAATGCCAACCAATTGACTTTAAGTTGATGAATGGAAAGATGGGAAGTCTACTTCTGCCGACTCTCGTGATTTAGGCACTTCCCTACCTTTCAGAGTTTTGTGTTAGAAGTGGATCTTCAGACCTCGATAAGTCTTCATATATTTAGCCATCGACACGTGGTAGGATAGGAGAGAATAAGCCAAGCCCCTATCGAATCCAACTTGTATCCGATCATATGGGCGAGGAGTCGTGAAATCAAGTAGTTAGTATTGACTCGATGCGACAATCTTATTTTCGCACAGCTCGCTGGGTTTAGAAGAAAAAGAAAAAAAGCTTAGAAACAAGGGAGGTTTCATTATCAAGTGAGAATGAATGAGAAGAATGGATATGGACTAACAAAAATATATATGTAGAGAAAGCCTAAATTGACTTTCTTAAATAATTATCTTATATAACATATTAATCAATGATATACACAATCAAAGGGAGGTATATGCATAATATAAATAATTATCTCTAACAAGGGAATATATTCTAGAGAATTATCTCTAACTTCCTTGCAAATTGAGACACCAAACTGAGACCACATATAGATTGGGAAGCATCCAAAAAGCACATGAGAAAGTGACATGTCTATTTTCTCTTACCATCACTTTAATGACTAATCAAGTACCCAGCAAACACAAAATGGTGGTTGTTTTGGAGTCCTCGACGGATTAAAATGATACGAGAAGTGCACGAACATCCATTATTCGTGGCTTTGAGTCATGGCATAACTTAAACATCTAAAATAAAATCAGAAAATAATAAATTATTAATAAACAAACTTATATTCGCAATACAAAAAAAAAAAAAAACCTTGAAAAGGGGAAGAGGAATAGGTTGCAAAACACCATCCATATCACTTGTATGGATACCTCTGGCTTCGCTAATTAATCACCAGAGCAATCTTTAAAGGTACCTTTCCCTTGAGTTGTTGCAAAGCCCGTTCTCTAGGTTCCTCCAACTTTTTCCATTCCCCCGAAACATACTCTTTGTCACAGGTATTCACCACTAACTTCTCAAGGGCAACGGCACTCGCAATAAGGCAAGTCACTAGTTCGAGATGAGAATGTCTACCATAATACTTGTAGAATTCAACTTTTTAAGGTATCGATGGAGAGGGAGAGGTCTAACAACTCTTTTCAGCTCTCTTCTCGGCCTGTGTGGCCTCCACCATGGGTCCATCAACTGTGGCAAAAGGAATGTCGTATATTATTAATTACCATAAGATATTGATGCATTGGAGAATGTCAATGGAAGAAAGAACTTGCAAAAGAAAGTATGTCTCTGGATTGTCACATCAAGCAGATACCAATCACATGATGACTCAATAACTCACCTGTTTGCAGAGACTAGAATAGGATTCTACAGTGACTTGGTTTAACATATTCAATCATAATGCATCTGTCTAATGCCTAAAGTGATGAAGACTTGAATGAGGCCCGGAAACCCACCTCTAACCCAAAACTCTGCAAGTTCGGACATGCCTTGATCATGACAGCCAACGTAAATAGACTTGCTTTTGTAGATCCGTCAACAGTCAGTTTCAATTGCTTGACACTTGTCAATTTAGGTAGTTGACGAATAGGCCGATTTTCCTACGGATTAGACAAATAGAGAATCAAAGACTAACAAATATTGGAAAAAGAACATAACTTATGAAACCTTATGAAAATCAATCAATGCTCTTACATTAAGTGAATAATAAAATTTCAGATTGAGAATATGCAGACAAGGAAGACTTGAAAGCTGAGACCGCATAACACCCACAAGCTCCCATATATATCCTGTAATAGACACCTCAGATAGCTGGGGAAGCTTGTACAAACGCACGAGTTCTCATTCCCTCAAAAGTGAAGGACACAAAATCTGTATCATAAATCTCAACACGATCAAGATTATCACACCATCCAATGGATAAGTATTTCAGCTTCAGTGATTGACCCGGATACTCTAAGCCTTTTCAAAGTAAGAGCATATACTAAGGTCAATCGCTCTAGAATTGGACAATTGACAAGCAGTTGTTCAATGAGTTCTCCCTCCACAGTGACTCGACACAAGGTGAGCTCTTCGAGATACCTTAAGCCAACATGCCAAGAACTAGAAGGGTTCAAGCCAAAATTACTAAGACCTGAAGCCCGTTGGGAACACCCTGCATCAGCACCTATAAGTGTCTCATGCCCAAACAGATATGGCACGTGACAAGTAGACCACAAATCCTCAGAAGAGGCTGGCCTAAAATCTAGTCGGAGAAATTTAACTCGTTTTGTCAATGCAAACCTAATCCATCGATCGATATGAGACTTATATGAGATATTCAGATCAAAGCATAACATGAATCTACGCAAATGGTATCCTCCACTTAGACACTGCAAGATATTGTCCACCCATTCCACATATCTTGCCTTCTCCTCTTCTGCAAACTTGCAATTATCTTTCATCTTGGTGAATAAGTCAGACCGGTCGAAATCAAGGTCGGTAACCCGACAAGTAGACAAATGCCTCCATCTTCTGGAAAGAAGACAAGTCGCTTGTGCATCTCTAGGTGGCAGAAGAGATAATATAAAGCCTATAATATCTTCGGGCAAACAGCTGATCCGATCCTTTGGGTTGAGTTTCACCAGAGAAAAAAATTAAAGGTCAGAAAAATCCGTAAATAAGATGGATGGAAAATAGGAAGGAGGAAAATTGGACAAACAAACATAAGAAAAAACTCAGCTTACTGTCAGAAACAACGAGATAAGGAATATTGATGACCCATTAACCCTACCAAGAAGAAAAGCTCTGCTTTTGCTCGATCAGCCAGTGTATTCAACTGAAAATTCGTTACCTTGTCTGCAGATTCGGCTTCAGGATCAGAGCGGAGCCTCTTTGGAGATTTTGGAGATGGAGAATCCATGGACGCCGGCATCAGTTCACCTTCCAGTTCGTGTATTTTTTCTCTTCTGCAGATTCGGCTTCAGGATCAGAGCGGAGCCTCTTTGGAGATGGAGAATCCATGGACGCCGGCATCAGTTCACCTTCCAGTTCGTGTATTTTTTCTCTTCTAGATTTTAGGCATGATTCCGAAAACCTTTCCGATGCGATATCTTATACAAAAATTCCTGATCAGCCATATCTTTTTTTTTTTTTTGTAAAAAATTTCAAAATGATCAGCCATATCTTTTTTAACCGTGCATGACGATTTTGTTTCTTTTTTGGGCCAAAAAAGAAGATGTAGGTTAACATATTGTGCTTTCATAAATCCTCAAACTTAATTTTGACGAGACCTCTTTCATGTGCAGTCGAACCTTATGTTAGCGATCTGCTGTATGTTTGAGCTGCAGCTAAAATTGCTTTAAAATGTGAAAAAGGAAAACATGGCAATATAGTGTTTTTGTTGCAGTGATTCTCTCTCGGATAAAGGGTATCTCTCTCCCTCTTTGAACCTACCTCGTTTGATTATACCTTTCTTGCATAGGTACTGTACATAGAGCAATCTAGAGAGACTAATAAATTATGGACCCCAATGAAAAATCGACTGTCTTCCTCCAATATGACTAGACAATTTTTCAGGATCACGGGAAGAGAGCAAAAGTCCATCCGCGAGAAGCATTTGCCTTTCCGTTGTGATTTGTTTTGTGATTAAACGGGGTTTCCATAATCTTTATTAAATTATCAATGCATTTGATTCGTTTATGTTTTTTTTTTTTGCTTTTTTGCGGCCTTTGCTATCAATATATTGGTAAAAGAAAAAAATATATATATATATATATTGAGTCTTAGTTGTTGTGTGACGGCTTAATTTCTAAGAGGAACAAGTCGAGCTTCATAACTCCCAAGTACCTTCACTTTTTTTTTTTTTTTTTGGTTTGTTTTAAATTCTTATGATTCCGATAGCTTAATATTTAGTTAAGGCGAGACACCATATAACCAATCATATGTAATGTTTTCGTGAAATCTGAAAACTTTTCTTGTCATTTGTAAAATTTTGATGGAAGAATAAAGAGCGACAGATGGAAGATGAAAGGAAAGGTAAGAAAAGCCGGGTGGGGTGACTTTCTAGATGTTGTGAGGTTTTTCTGTCAAAATCCTTGGAAAAGTCACCATATGGAGACTTACGTACTTCCTTTTTGAAGGCGGTCAAATAGAATCATCTTGAAGGTATTTGGTGCATGGCAAATAGAAGTCCATAGCAAATCTTGAATAACGGAGCGAGAATGACCCATTCCGGAAGATGGAGACCGCGCAGCTCCATGACGTCCTCCGTCTTCTTGATGAGCTCGAAGGTGCGGACATCTGAGACTCGCCGGGAATTCCTCTTTGTGAAATCCTGCCAACTGGAGGTATTCGCCGCTGTCTAGGCTGAGCAAGTTCCTCAGCTCTCGAACCCCTTCGGAGAATTGACATCGGCCATGGAGAATACTTTCTCGGCATGTTTTGGCTCGGTTGCATTTATAAAGGAAACCATGATTATTAGGAAGTTCAATAAGAGTTCCACCATCTGAAATTGGTTGTATACCAAGCATGAAGCACTAATACCCTCGCTTCCTTGAACTTCTTCGATATGAACTTGGGAATCCTTCGTAGCATGCAAAATCAACATAAAAAAATAATATATCTATATATAGAGAGAGAGGCTTACGATTTTTCCACTCCGAATGTTGTCAACCTGGACTATATTAGAATAAAATTTGAGGAGGCTGGATAAGAGAAAACCGCTTTCTCATCTTTTACTTGAGGAAATGGTTGAGCGTGAGCATCTCTGCCTCTCATGTACAAGGTTTCCTAAATATTGGAAAAGTAATTTGAACTTTTATTGCATTTGCATGCGTATGCATTAAGTTAATTTACCTTTTATAAACTTTGCTTTTTTTTAGATTTTTTACTTGTCGCAACACGTTGTAGAGCACTTATTAAGTAATTAATAGATTTGATCATGGATCTTGCCACTTAGGGCTTGTCTTGAATGGGCGGACTTACCCAAGAAAATTAGCTTGCATAGGCAAGCCTCGCTATTTGTTTGAGCCCAATATATATATGGGCCGGGCATGGGCAAGAGTCTTAGGCCTAGAACGACCCAATCGGCCCCGTTTACTTGTCCAAAGACACTGCAGCACTCGCAACCTTAATTCGAATTAGTTTGTTCCTACTAGTCCCATATCTTCCCTAAGAAATTCTTGGGAATCATTCGTAGCATAAAACCAAAAAAAAAGAAAGAGAGAGAGATAAAAGTAATTAGATATATGTACATAGAAATAAAACGCAGTACAGCTAAAAGAGTTTTCATTTACAATTATCAGTCAACTCTTATAATGTACTGATTGCTTATGGTTATCTCACTAATTTTGATGCCATGTTGTAGGTGTCAGATTTTGTAAGGCTTGCAAACCGTGTTAATAATTTGAAGGATGTTATTAAAATAAAAGAAAATATTACTTTATTTTTCAATTCTTTACGAGGGCTAGAGATAGAGTTCAAGCTTCACATTGTAATTTAGTTTTCAAATTATCAATAATTGAGTTTACTTGAGTTTAATCTCAAACACATATGCTATATGGAATTCAGCTCGAGCATGGGATTGAAAAACTAAGTTTTTTCATACTCACAATCCAATATCGAACCATCAACATCAAGTTAAACTTTGCATCAACAAACTACTTCAAATGAATTTATAGCTTGATTGCGCCTTTATAGCATTTTTTTATAATTATAATGATGTACCTTATCTTAGACACTTTCAGTGCATTGATCCACTAAATGATATGCTACTTCATTCCTTGCATCCCAACAAGAGTGATGCTAGTGGTCTTTAAATCTTCACAAGCCTCTAGGCCGCGTTTGGCCGTCTAGACATTTTTGCCAGATAGGATAATGCCGGATAAGATAAGGATAGAATAGGATTAAATATCAAATCCAATGTTTGTTGACATTTTAATATAATATTAATTTAAATAAATATTATCCAAATAAATATTTGATTTGCAGAATTAAAACTAAAAATAAACCAGGGAAATAAAACAACCTCTCTTCCTCGTGAAGCAAAGGAGGAGGCCATAAGCGCTCAACTCAACTTTCCACAAAGAAAATAGTACTCTTAGAAGAGGCAAAAAAATTGCCGGAAGGTGAGGCGAACTGAAAATCTCTTTATCGGAGATAGACAATCTTGTGGATCTTCAATGAATAAATGAACTCGAGAAAAAACCCAGCTTTGCACTTTGCCGGAGATGTCAAGTTACTGGGTCGATCATTTAAAAATGATATTGTCAAATTTGGGTCTTTAGCATGTGTTGAACAGAGGAGAGAGCACGGGATGCGATTTGGAGAAATGAAGGGGATGGGGGTAGTTTTTTTTAAAGAGATTATTGAAACAATCTCGGGCAACGCTTGAGCTTTTTGCCTGGTCCTTTCTATTCATCCCTGCTTTTCTCATTCTATATCTATGCGAGCAACCATGAAGAGGTGGCTCAGCCATGGAAGGCCAATGACTGCAAGCTGCCACGACTAATATGGTGGCTCGACCATGGACCCTAGCTCCAGATCTCACCTCGTCGATCACAAACCAGCGCATCACCAACCAGATCTGGTCGGCTCTGTCTTCCCAAGGTTGCCACAACTTTGGCCAAATATGAACTGTAGCAACGAAGGAAGAGGGGAGGAAGAGAGAGAAATTTTATTTTTCAAATTTCACATATTCTATCTGGGTCTATCCCATCTCCTAGGTGGGATTTTTTTATCCGGACTATATCTGGGGTATATTCAATCATATCTGGATTTCGTGTCACTTTAAACTCCGGATATGATAACTTTTATCATATCTAGTGTTTAGAGGGCATTTGGTAGACTGGATAAAACTCCGGATATGACAAGAGTTATCATATCATCTGGATTTCGTGTCACTTTAAACTCCGGATATGATAACTTTTATCATATCTAGTGTTTAGAGGGCATTTGGTAGACTGGATAAAACTCCGGATATGATAAAAGTTATCATATCCGGGGATATGATAACTTTTATCATATCCGGAGTTTTATCTGGTCTACCAAATGCAACCCTAGAGTCTACAACATGGAGAAGTCCGATGAGAGCTTAATTCTTGAAAAATAAAATTACAATCAATCTATCAAGAAAGTTTTAGAAAAGGAATAGCATGATCAAATTATGCAGTCAAATCAATCAGTAATGCATATCAACTAATGTTTACCATGTTTTAGAAAAGGAATAGCATGATCAAATTTGCCAGGGTACTCTATATATAAGAGATTAGATTAAGATGCTCTAAATTCCTAAAATAGTTCATTGATATTAAAATACGAGAAAGGATCTATACATAAGATGAAACAATATCATGTGAAAATATATAGTAAATCTTGCGGGATTCACATAGTGATTAAAGGAAGGAATTGTGTGTGTGGGTTGAGCACATCACTGGCGTTCAATTTTCCACATCAGAAAATGTAGACAATTTTATACCCTACCTGGTCCATGAGATTAGTAATATATGTCATGAGCTTGACCTTTTAGCTGCCTAAGATATAAGCTTCTAGGTGAGAGAAATAACTTATTACCAGAAAATGAAAAGATTAGTTAATCAAGTAGATAAAGCCTTCCCTCCTCCTTTTGCCCCCTTTCTATCTAGCATAGTTATGGAAGCAGGTTGATGAAATTTCGTCTATGTGATTTCTCATATGCGTGAATACATTTTATGTTTTTAGGTATATCACAACTTTGATGAAAATTGGTTTGTTCCAAATCTAGCTAAATTAAGAATTTTTTCATGGACACAATCAACTAAACTATAGAAGAAATTAAAATCAAGACTCAACCTCAACATCAAAAGTTAAATAAGTAGCAGAAATTGAATCTATACTCGAAATGAAACCTTCACGGCTAAAAGAATGAATGCCTGGAAGATCGACTAATTCATTTCCTATTTGAAGTGGCTTTAAATCAAACCGTAAAAGGTAGGGGAGGACACAGAAATACATCATCCACCAATTAAATAAGTACCTTAGGTGCTTCTAGAGCACACATCCTACTCGGCCGACCCCAACCACACGCAAAATTCAAGGAACACTCAAGTTTATCAAGGACATAAGTCACTTGATTTGTAGTTGTGTTCCTGAACCACCTCCCCTAGCAATAATTTTTTTTTTTTTAATTGTGTAACGAGTATTTGACTTTTTTAATATCAGAAAAAGTGTACTAGAAATCTTAACATTGTAAAAGTGCAATCAAGAAAAAATACAACTAAGTCCTAAAATTTATCAATATGATGTAATCAAGTTTCTCTATTAACTTTGTTCAATTTAGTTGATGGAAAATGCTGACATGGCTTCTTCTTGTTTTATTCGTTTTTCTCTCTTACTGGCATCGAGCTTAAAAGAAAAAGTCCGTGTGCAAAAACGTCGTTGTTTAAGATTCAGCCCAAATTTCCAAGCCATGATTGAGTTTTCTTCTCAAGTGTTGTTTACTTCTTCATCCGTCTTCTGTCCAGTGTCCATATTATTCGTGGAGTTCGCTTCTTATTTGTCGATCCTCCTGTTCTTCGTCCAAGTATCCTTCTTCTTCTTCGTCGAGTCCCCATATTTCCTCTTCGATCGAACGTGACGAGGTCGAGTCCTCGCACAGGAGCTTGATGAGCCAACAACGACGTCGAGTCCTCTTCGTCCAAGCCTGACGGTGGGGATGACAGTGTTATAAGCCACCACATTGAGCTTATCCCCTTTCTTGTATTCTGTTTTCGTTCCAATGGAGGCATGGAAACTCATTTGAGGTGTTTTCTCTTGGGGATTAAACAGGACTGAAGTTTGAGAGTGAAGTCAACGTTACAGCAGGTGGCTGCATCTATTTGAAATACCGCGAATTGTGTTCAGACATATTCTCATGGTTTATTCTAATTGTCAAATACTAAATGGAAGGCAGTTATTTTGTGGCTCGACTGCCAAAGCAGAAGCAAAAGAAGGGTAGAGCACAAAAAGCGTGCTCAATTCTGTGATGGAGACTTGGTGTAAGCAGAAGTAGCAAGCTTTTCCGACCTGCCTATATCTCCTTTCCTTCTTTGTTCATTCTAGTGGCAAGCGGCTGCTATTCTTCGGTCATTCCTGGTCTCGATTAACAAGACTCAGTTTGAGTGAGGGTTTGAACTTTTGAGAGCTTTTTCTAGGATTCCGTGTTGGGTTTCGCTTGAAGGAGTTTAAGTCTGTTTATTCGTGGCTTTGCCTCTCTTATTGTGGCCATTTTCTGTTACATTGACGATCTTATAAGATATTCTTGTGACCATTCACCTGCAGCAAATGAAGATAATAGATGAGCATTTTAATTGAGATGCGGTCTCTTACCAAGAATTGTTAATACTTCCTGTCTTGGTGATTTATATACATGGGAAAAACAAGACGCATGGTCATTCATGCGGGTTCACACACAATGCATATAAGCTGTGAATTAGAAGGGAAGGTTGAAAAATTACGCAATGGTGATGAGCTACATTCTAATTTAGAGATTGAAACTGAGTAGCCTCAAGAAGAGACTACAAATGTGAATGCATTAGGTAAGACCTACCTACATACATAGCGTGTAATTATTCATCATACTATACCAAAATGGTCCGTGTATTGATCTGGTTTGATAATATTAGATCCATCTTTCAATATTTAGAATTTCTTGTCTAGTAGCTACCGCTAGAAAAGGGAAGCACGGCTTTACCTATCTATTGGGTGTATACAGTCTTTCTCTTGGGAAATGCAGCATTGTCAAGTTAGGGAACAAAATGCAACCTATTGGAGGTTTGGGAAGTTTCTCGGAACTGTTGATATCTAAATTTTGGCGACCCGTTTAGTTATTTATTCCATAAAAATCAGGGATTAATTTTAACCCCTAAAAAAATATAATTGCATAACATATGGTCATTAGGAGCATATTTCATTTAATTGCATATTTGTTGGGCTGGCGGTGAATGGATTTTGGTGAATGGCTTTAAACTTTGGATAAGTGAATAATTCCTCTGTGGTGATTGATATTACATTTACATGGGTGTCCTAAATTGTTAAAAGTTGATTATGAAATTTCCAGCACATTGGCACTGACATATTTGTGAATTTAAGGGAACGAATGCAAATGAAGGACAACGTGTAAGCGGCCACCGATTCGTAGATGGGGAAGCCCATCCACGTGAAGGAAAATTATGCACTTGGCCGTGATTCGGTCAACGTGGGGGGCAAGAAATTGACCAATATTATTTTAAGAGGAAAGAAACTATGCATGATTCTCTGGACCGATTCACACAATATGGGCAAATCGGCAGAATATTTCAATATGAGCGTAATCCTTCGAGCATTTGCGGCGGCCGATTCTCGTGTTTGTAGGACGTGACTTGGGTTTAAAAGGAAAAAATATATTTGCGTAGCTAAAGGTACAAGTTCCGAAAGAAAAAAAATCGAAGGAATATATTTCAATTCATCCACAATACGATATCAGATCACCTTCTTTTCTTGGGGATCCCATGTAGTCTTGCATTTAAAAGGAAGAACTCTCATGCAAGAAAAGGGGGTCGGCACTTCTATTCTAAAAGACGTTGAGAGATTTACATGTGAGAGAGAGAGAAAAGAGAAGGAACTCTCTCTGCCGAACCGAGGAGCCCCCACGTTGTGCGAGGCCCTTTGCCGCAGCGTCACACCCGAGCCGCTTGAGTTACCATCACTACACTGTCTTTGCTGCGTTCCCCCCTGCAGCAACGATGGACTCGCTGCTGTGACCTATTTGCCTTTCCGATGAGCTGCTAATCTGGTGCCAACCTCCTACTGTCGTGACCAAGCCTCGATGAGGTCAGCTCAACCGAGACGTTGATGGAGCCCTCGCATCCCCGACGATCCATGATCTGCTGCTTTTGCTATTCCACGAACCAGCACACCTTAGGGACGCTTGAACCACTACAGCCTAGTTTGGAGTCGGCGAGGACTCCCGCAAGTTCCATCTAGCCTGGCGATGTCCTGAAGTGTTTTCTTCTGACTCACCGACAATCACCAAACAGGCTTTTGCGCTTTGTTCGTATTCATTCTTTGTAGGTTTCGTCGGAGTCCAAAGAAGCCAACATCTCCTGACCAGCATGAATACCACGTCATATACTGTGGCCACCACTTGCAAGCCTGGAGTCCATAGTCAAAAGAGTCGCTAGAATTTTGATGAAATAAGTCTAAGTGGTGAATTGGTCTTCTGCAGGTATTGTCCAGAAGTGAAAATACAAAAGAAAAAAATTGTCAAAGCTTCCTCTCTGCGGCGTCACCTCGACGTCTTTGACTTTAGACGAGAGGTCCACTATGATCCATCTTGGGCGTCCTCGTTGCCGCCGGTCACCCGTCACATTGTGTCACTCGCCGCACGCCGTTGCTCACACCGTCGAGCATTGCAAACCGCCGTTGCTCACACCGTCGAGCATTGCAAACCACCATCGGTCACTGTTCGTGATCCATTACCCAGCGCTCAAATTTGGAAAGTTATTGTCACAATTAGCTAATACTCCTTACTCGGTGCCATTGAATATTTTATCGCCTAATTTGTCTATCTGATATCCATTAAGCATATTTGAAAGATAGGCATATCTCCAAATTAAGATTTATTGCCCAATTCGCAACCGCTTATCTATAAGGCTTTAAATGAAATAATTAATCAAGTGGGAATAAAATTGATATTTTGATCTTTAAGGTTTAAGATCAATTTATCAATTTAATTTGCGAAATATCATCCCTTAATCTGAATGGTGTGTGATATCTTTGATGATTTTGAATGGTCTATCTTGTCTCGATTGCTTTATTCATCTTGAGATATGTTTAAGTTAGAATGTTGCATGCTTTAGGGTTATTTGCATATTTAGACTAAGCATTTTATTTATCATGAATTTTCGAAATAAAAAAATAAATTTAGGATGTTAGATTGTCATTTCATTAACCTAAATTGCATGTTTAATTATTTAACACTTTTCGAATTTAAAAAAAAAAAGAAAAAGGGAAAAAGGAAAACTTAAAATTAGGGCATTCTTTGCATGTCATCGCATATTAGGATAGATTGCATGCTTATTAAGTCAATAAAAATCATTTGCATGTCATATGGCATTAGGTTCATGAAATGCACATCATTTAATAATTATTGCTAGGTCTATTTAATTATAAATTATATGTCATTAGAATTAAGTCATTTACTTAATATTGCATTGCATTGCATGATTTTCATTAATTAAGTTAAACAAAAAAAGAAATTGCGTGTTAATTAGAAACCATATCTAGGGTTGTTGATGTGGATTTTAATTTAACATTGCGGATGCTTTTGTTGCTTTGAGGTAAGTTTTTGCAATTTATTTATCGTTTATCTGGGTGTTAAATTGGTGGATTGCGCACCCGCATGATCACCTCACATGTTAAGGAAATAGATCTAAAATCAATCCAAACTGCCTGCAAAATATTTTTTGAAAATAAAAAGAAATGGTACCGAAAGGGCATAAGAGAGAAGTCTAGTGTAACCAAGTCCCCGTACCTAAAGTCTCTGGTTCGTAGGAGTAAAATAATTCTTCCGTTATTTTACTTGGGTTTCTAATCGACCCACCAAAAATAGATTAGTAGCGACTTCTAGATAAAATTCATTTGCATGTTAAAAAACTTTAAGTGGTGAATTGGTATGGGCTTGGAAGAGCCCGAGTTAAGTCTAGGCTTAACAATCCATTAGCCAAACCCTAGGTGGTTCACACTCGAAAATTTGGTCGCGACAGGAACCATTGCTTGCTAGTTAACAACATTGTTTACAACTTGAAAGCAAACTACCAAGGATATGAGAAACACTATGATTAGGATTGTAGAGGTAGTTAGCTTGTTATGACATGAAATTCCATTCATGTTTTAAATAAATTTAACATCATCATTAATATTTCCTTGCTGTCTAAACATGATTATCTTCGTACTAGCTACGGAAAAATGGATTCCACAATCCTAAATGTAGATATTGGAAAAGTGATTTAAAAGCTGCTCGCTATGGTAGCTCTCAATCATTCTCGCATCATTTGAAGAATCTGCTGGAGAGAGTGAGAAGAGATCAATGCACAAATCTCGTCACTTTTTCGAGTTCAAAGGAAAGGAACAAGGAAGGTACGAATCTTGTTCTAGGATTGTTTTAATTGACCTGTCAACATTAAATGGACTTTCATTACCTATTGATGTCTACTTTGCGATAACCTTTCTATTTTTCATCTTTTTTATTGCAGAAGCTAACTAACGCAAATAAGGCTAACAGAGCAAAACAAAAGATACGACACACCTTAGAGAACAAAAGTTAGAATAACAACAGAAAAGGTACTCTCATCTTTACTTATATTTTTGTGATCCCTTATAAGTGATATTTCCATTGTGTAAATCAATAATCTCACTTTAGAAAAGATTATGCTGAAGTGATATATTTTTGGACCTAAGGTAAAGATTTCTAGACATATTTGCGACTTTTAAAACAATACATGTGTTTTGAATAGCAGTTGTCATGAGAAGAAAACATAGAATGTGTTCTAGAATTGCATCCTTAAGATTGTCTATGTTCTCAGCACCTGCATTGATAACTTGTTATTCCCATAGCTCTCTGATTTGGGTTTGCTAGTGATAGCACAATAATCCATAACTTGGTTCAGGTTTATCTAGCACACATAGTCCACCATCATTAACAAAAAAGTTGTACAGCAGCTAGAGCTGTAAAGTAAATTTGAGATGATCAAACCTGAACAATTTTCTATTACTTTGCTAACCTGACTGCAGTTTGGTTTAATGAGAGATCAAAAAATAGAAAAGTACTGCAACCCTAGAGTACCCAAGTACTAGCTATGCCATCGCACATGTCCCCACAATTGTTGAAAAGTTATTTAATATAGTTCATCTGGTGTCAACAAATGTTATGCAGTCTTAGCGGTGACAATATTGTTACTACAATGTATTAGGAATTTATACAGTTATCTGGGCAGAAGACGAATGGATCAAGAAAAGAGGGCAAGCTGGAATAAATAGTCTAAAATTAAAACCTAAAGTCTATCTTCCTAGTGTGTGTTTTCATATGATTTCGGTGGATGAAGTGATATAACAAATCAGCAAGGAACAACTATAGTTAAAAAGAATGTGATTACTTTCTCAATTTGATATCTCTGGACATGTTTTCCTGTTTCACAGAAGAGTGTGAAATATTGAATGTCTTCTTGATATAATTCGTTCAGTTATGTTGATTAAACTAAGTTCCGGCACATGATAGGAAGCAGAGTTAAGGATCAAAGGCAATTGTACGTATTTATGACTTCATTGGGTGTTGCCCTTATTAGTCACTGCTGGGTGTTGCTCTTTCTTTCCATGTTTCCAGATAGTCATTGTTGAGCTCTCTTGTCCCTCTCTGTATAGATCTTGGAGTGTTGTACCATCTTTTATAATGAAGGGATGTCAAAATGTTGCGCGTTTTGGCACTTGAGAGTGGTTAGGGACACAGTCAAATGCTTGGAAATGGTCTCTGTTGATGTATGGGTTTACTAGATTACCTAATACCATATGTTGATTATCTTACACTGCTCTACTTTTGGCCCTCAATCCCTTTCTTCTTCTTCTTCTTCTTGCTCTTAAGGTTAGGCTTCTATTTTCATAATTGAACTTCTCAAGTTTACTGGGTTGCAGCAATGATTGTGATTTGTGAAGTCTGCCTCTTGGTTAACAGCCATTTAGAATTGGTTGTAGTGTTTATTTGATGCTTTGGCCACTCAAAACTATGTTTTTGCAATGAAATGAAGGGAGCTCCTCTGTTTATGTCTCTGCATTTTTTTCAAGTGATGGAAGATGTGGCTGATCATGTCTTGCTCATTCTGTTTAAAGAAATAAGCTTTATCTTGCCTATGTTTTGCTATGATTTACAGATTAATTGTGAGCCCCTCTGTATATTTATTTTATTACTTTCTGTGATCTAAGCTCCCTCTAAATCCTTCTTTAATCTAAATTATTGAAAGTTTAATTGGGTAATGTTCAAGTGATCAGTGACATGATTTCTTGTACTGGTTTCGTGCCCATTATGCTCAGTGTTCTTTCCCACACTCATTTGATTAGTAGGATGATGACCATCATAACACACAATTGAGATCTCTGAACATCATTTTGCTCTCTCCATCATCGAGTGTTATCTCCAAAGGTACAGTGATCATTGTAGAGCCCACATTCTAACTATTTGTTTTTGTCATAAATGTCTTCGGTCTAGCAAAAAAGAACTAAAGAGCTACTTGTGCCTGTTGTTGAAGAAAGCTCATTAGAAGAACTAGTACAATTCCTACTTTTTCAATGTACGAGGCTAGAAAATATTTTCTAGTGATGATAGAACCTCTTTCACGTGCAATTAAACCTTATGTTAGCGATCTGCAGCTGTATGTTTGAGCTGCAGCTAAAATTGCTTTAAAATGTGAAAAAAGAAAACATAGCAACATAGTGTTTTTGTTGCAGCAATGGACATAAGTAAAATTGACCGTTGTCCTTTAGTACGTCTTGACAATTTTTTCAGATCTTGCAAAAATTGGTGAAAGTCCATCTATGAGAAGCATTTGCCTTTTTGTTGCGATTTGTGCTAAATGATCAAATTAATGATGGTTCAAGGGTTTCCATAATCTTTATAAGATTATGAATCAATTTGATTCATTTATGTTTTCTTTGCAGTCTTTGGTAAAAGAAAAATTTTCAAAGGGTCGTATCTATTGTGTGACGGCTCAATTTCTGGGAGTCCTAACAAGTTAAGATTCATAACTCCCGAGCAGGTAAGCTTCTTCTTTTGATTTTGAATTTGTTGTTTTTCCAACTCTTGCTACTCTGATGACTTAATCTCTAGATAAGGCGAAGCACTATACAAGCAATCATATGTGATGTTCTCATGAAATCTGAGAACTTTTCTTTTCGGTTTGTAAAATTTTAAAAGGAAAATAACGAGTGAAATAGGAGTTGAAAGAAGGGTTGGAAAAGCCAGATGAGGCAACATCTTAAATATTGTAAGAATTTTGTCAAAATCCTTTGAAAATTTGCAATGTGCATTTTTATGTAAATCTGAAAATGGCCCCCTTTGAATTTTGGAGGGAAAGGAGGCTTGAGTATGCTTCGATCGAGAGAGAGAGAGCATGTTTCCATTTTGAAGGGCGTTGGCTAGAATTATTTTGAAAATATATAGTCTGTCCATTCTCAATAGAGAGTTATTGACTTAGTCCACCATGGTATATCAATAGAGTTACCATCTAAAATCAGTTGTGTACCAAGGATGAAGCAGTAATACCGTCACCTCCTTGAACTTCTTTGATATGAACTTCTTGGGAATCCTCCATAGCATGCAAAATCAAGATGGAGAGAGAGGCTTACGATCTTTACACTTCAAATGTCATTGACCCAGATTATTTTAAAAAATAGGAGGTTGGATAAGAGAAAATTACTCTCTCATCTTTTATTCGAGGAAACTGTTGAGCATGAGTATCTCTTCGCCTTTCATGTACAGAATTTCCTAAACATTGGAAAAGCAATTCATTGACACGGCCAACTTTTATTGCATTCGCATACGCATGCATTCAGTTAATCAAACTTTATACACTTAATTTTTATTTTATTTTTTTTAGCTGGCTGCAACGTCTTATGGAGCACTTGTTAAGTAACTAAAGGACCATGATCATGGGCGGACTTAGCCAAGAAAATTGGTTTGCATAAACAAGCCTCGCCATTTGTTTGAGCACAATGGAGTTCTGGGCCGGGGATGGGCAGGAGTGCTTAGGCCCGGGCCCAGCCTAGCTGGCCCGTTTACTTCTCTGAGAATACTGCACCACTGGGAACCTTGGTACAGATTTAGTTGGTCCGGCTAGTCCCCTATCTTCCCCAAGAATTTCTTGGGAATCACTTATAGCAGAAAACCAAAAAAAAAAAAAAAAAAATAAGATAAAAGTATCTAGATATATATACATAGAATTAAAACACAACAGAGCTGAAAGAGTTTTCATATAACTTTATTAGCCAACTTTTATAATGTAATATTTGTTTGTGGTTATCTCACTAATTTCGATACTATGCTCTAGGTGTCAAATTTTGTAATTTAAAGGATGTTAGGAATATGAAATTATGATATTATTTTTTTTCCTCTCCTCAAAACTAGAGATGGATTTCAAGGTTCACATTGCGATTTAGTTTATAAGTTGTTCATAATTGAGTTGGAATCGAGTTTAAACTCGAACAGATATTCTATATTAAACATGAGATTGACAAATCAAGTTTTGTTATATTCGTAGTCCAATATCCAACCATCAACACCAAGTTAAATTTTGCACCAACAAACCACTTCAAATGAATTTCTCGATTGCGCCTTAATATCAATTTTTTTTAAATAATGAAATAGCTAATTTTAGACACTTTTAGTGCATTGACCCACTATATACAAGAAATTAGATAGAAGATGTTCTAAATTCCTTAAAGAGATATTGACAAAAGTCAAATATGTAGGTTAACTGCATTAATATTAAAATATGAGAAAAGATCTATATATAATAGGAAAAAATATCATGTGAAAAAAATACCGTAAATCTTGTGTGGTATTTGTGTAGTCATTAAGGAATGGGATTTTGTATGCAGATTGGGCACATCACGAGCACGATTTCGCACATGGAAACAAATTTATACCAAAGCTATTAACCAATCTTTAACTCATACCCTACGTGGTCGATTAGAATAGTAACATATGGCAATATCTTATTACCAGAAAATTAAAAAATGTTGTTACAAATCAAGTAGATAAAGTCTTTCGACCAAAGAAAAAAAAGTAGATAAAGCCTTCCCTCCTCCTTTTCCGTCCTCTCTATCCCAGCATAGTTATGAAAGCTAATTAAATTTCGTCAATGCGTAGGAATAAATACATTTTGCGTTTTTAGATATATCACAACTTTGATGAAAACTGATTTTGTTCCCAACCTAGATAAATTAATAAGTTTTATTTACACTATCGACTAAACTACAGAATAAATTAATAAGTTTTTTGGAACCTAACCCTAGTTGCAAGAAAGGGACCATGGAATCGTCAATTGCCTAAATTAACAAATGCCAAGCAATTGGCTTTAAGTTGATGAATGGAAAGATGGAAAGTCTACTTCTGCCGACTCTCGTGATTTAGGCACTTCCCTACTTTCAGAGTTTTGTGTTAGAAGTGGATCTTCAGACCTCATTAAGTCTTCATATATTTAGCCATCGACACATGTGGTAGGATAGGAGAGAATAAGCCAAGCCCCTATCGAATCCAACTTGTATCCGATCATATGGGCGAGGAGTCGTGAAATCAAGTAGTTTAATATTGACTTGATGCGACAATCTTATTTTCGCACAGCTCGCTGGGTTTAGAAGAAAAAGAAAAAAGCTTAGAAACAAGGGAGGTTTCGTTACCAAGTGAGAATGAATGAGAAGAATGGACATGGACTAACAAAAATATATATGTAGAGAAAGCCTAAATTGGCTTCCTTAAATAATTATCTTATATAACATATTAATCAATGATATACACAATCAAAGGGAGGTATATGCATAATATAAATAATTATCTCTAACAAAGGAATATATTCTAGAGAATTATCTCTAACTTCCTTGCAAATTGAGACACCAAACTGAGACCACATATAGATTGGGAGGCATCCAAAAGCACATGAGAAAGTGACATGTCTATTTTCTCTTACCATCACTTTAATGACTAATCAAGTACCCAGCAAACACAAAATGGTGGTTGTTTTGGAGTCCTCGATGGATTAAAATGATACAAGAAGTGCACGAACATCCATTATTCGTGGCTTTGAGTCATCGCATAACTTAAACATCTAAAATAAAATCAGAAAATAATAAATTATTAATAAACAAACTTATATTCACAATAAAAAGAAAAAGAAAACCTTGAAAAGGGGAAGAGGAATAGGTTGCAAAACACCATCCATATCACTTGTACGGATACCTTTGGCTCCGTTAATTAATCACCAGAGCAATCTTTAAAGGTACCTTTCCCTTGAGTTGTTGCAAAGCCCGTTCTCTAGGTTCCTCCAACTTTTTCCATTCCCCCGAAACATACTCTTTGTCACAGGTATTCACCACTAACTTCTCAAGGGCAACGGCACTCGCAATAAGGCAAGTCACTAGTTCGAGATGAGAATGTCTACCATAATACTTGTAGAATTCAACTTTTTTAAGGTATCGATGGAGAGGGAGAGGTCTAACAACTCTTTTCAGCTCTCTTCTCGGCCTGTGTGGCCTCCACCATGGGTCCATCAACTGTGGCAAAAGGAATGTCGTATATTATTAATTACCATAAGATATTGATGCATTGGAGAATGTCAATGGAAGAAAGAACTTGCAAAAGAAAGTATGTCTCTGGATTGTCACATCAAGTAGATACCAATCACATGATGACTCAATAACTCACCTGTTTGCAGAGACTAGAATAGGATTCTACAGTGACTTGGTTTAACATATTCAATCATAATGCATCTGTCTAATGCCTAAAGTGATGAAGACTTGAATGAGGCCCGGAAACCCACCTCTAACCCAAAACTCTGCAAGTACGGACATGCCTTGATCATGACAGCCAACGTAAATAGACTTGCATTTGTAGATCCGTCAACAGTCAGTTTCAATTGCTTGACACTTGTCAATTTAGGTAGTTGACGAATAGGCCGATTTTCCTACGGATTAGACAAATAGAGAATCAAAGACTAACAAATATTGGAAAAAGAACATAACTTATGAAACCTTATGAAAATCAATCAATGCTCTTACATTAAGTGAATAATAAAATTTCAGATTGAGAATATGCAGACAAGGAAGACTTGAAAGCTGAGACCGCATAACACCCACAAGCTCCCATATATATCCTGTAATAGACACCTTAGATAGCTGGGGAAGCTTGTACAAACGCAATCGAGTTCTCATTCCCTCAAAAGTGAAGGACACAAGATCTGTATCATAAATCTCAACACGATCAAGATTATCACACCATCCAATGGATAAGTATTTCAGCTTCAGTGATTGACCAGATACTCTAAGCCTTTTCAAAGTAAGAGCATATACTAAGGTCAATCGCTCTAGAATCGGACAATTGACAAGCAGTTGTTCAATGAGTTCTCCCTCCACAGTGACTCGACACAAGGTGAGCTTTTCGAGATACCTTAAGCCAACATGCCAAGAACTAGAAGGGTTCAAGCCAAAATTACTAAGACCTGAAGCCCGTTGGGAACACCCTGCATCAGCACCTATAAGTGTCTCATGCCCAAACAGATATGGCACGTGACAAGTAGACCACAAATCCTCAGAAGAGGCTGGCCTAAAATCTAGTCGGAGAAATTTAACTCATTTTGTCAATGCAAACCTAATCCATCGATCGATATGAGACTTATATGAGATATTCAGATCAAAGCATAACATGAATCTACGCAAATGGTATCCTCCACTTAGACACTGCAAGATATTGTCCACCCATTCCACATATCTTGCCTTCTCCTCTTCTGCAAACTTGCAATTATCTTTCATCTTGGTGAATAAGTCAGACCGGTCGAAATCAAGGTCGGTAACCCGACAAGTAGACAAATGCCTCCATCTTCTGGAAAGAAGACAAGTCGCTTGTGCATCTCTAGATGGCAGAAGAGATAATATAGAGCCTATAATATCTTCGGGCAAACAGCTGATCCGATCCTTTGGGTTGAGTTTCACCAGAGAAAAAAATTAAAGGTCAGAAAAATCCGTAAATAAGATGGATGGAAAATAGGAAGGAGGAAAATTGGACAAACAAACATAAGAAAAACTCAGCTTACTGTCAGAAACAACGAGATAAGGAATATTGATGACCCATTAACCCTACCAAGAAGAAAAGCTCTGCTTTTGCTCGATCAGCCAGTGTATTCAACTGAAAATTCGTTACCTTGTCTGCAGATTCGGCTTCAGGATCAGAGCGGAGCCTCTTTGGAGATTTTGGAGATGGAGAATCCATGGACGCCGGCATCAGTTCACCTTCCAGTTCGTGTATTTTTTTCTCTTTTGCAGATTCGGCTTCAGGATCAGAGCGGAGCCTCTTTGGAGATAGAGAATCCATGGACGCCGGCATCAGTTCACCTTCCAGTTCGTGTATTTTTTTCTTTTGCAGATTCGGCTTCAGGATCAGAGCGGAGCCTCTTTGGAGATAGAGAATCCATGGACGCCGGCATCAGTTCACCTTCCAGTTCGTGTATTTTTTTCTCTTCTAGATTTTAGGCATGATTCCGAAAACCTTTCCGATGCGATATCTTATACAAAAATTCCTGATCAGCCATATCTTTTCTTTTTCTTTTTTTTGGTAAAAATTTCAAAATGATCAGCCATATCTTTTTTAACCGTGCATGCCGATTTTGTTTCTTTTTTGGGCCAAAAAAGAAGATGTAGGTTAACATATTATGCTTTCATAAATCCTCAAACTTAATATGACATTTTAAATTTTTAACGAAAAAGCACAATTTTTACTTTTGTTTAATCCCAAACGAACATAGATGATAACGGTACCTCGCGGCGAAACCTAAATTATAATTGTTAGATTTTTTTTTAATCTTCAACACTCTACAATTCTTTTCGTATGTATATTCACTTTCAAGAGAAAATATTGAGTGGTTCGGGAGCGTCATGTCAGCATGGTCCCCAACCATGCGCGGTGCCGTGTGAAAGTGTGGGCCAACTTAATTCTTCTGCCTTTTCGCTTCTCGACTCCTCTCTTCTAGAACATTGAAATATATACGTAAATTCCATATTAATCACTTCCGCATCGTTATCCTTAACTCTTTTTTTTTTTTTTTTGAGCAAACGTTATCCTTAACTTTGAAAAATAAAAAACTAAGTTTTTTCTCCACAAGCCGTTCAGCTTCTGTCTTGACTTTTTCTCTCTTCATCGCTCACTCACATCGTTCACTGTAAGCTCAAGCTCAAGTGCTCTCTCTCCGTTCTTCTTCGCTTTCACTAATGCCTATGCCTAGTGAGTGACGCTGACTCTGGTTCGTCTCTGTTCATCGATGGTGTCATTTGCTGTGGTTTTTTCTATGTTCTTTTCTTCTTTTCGGTTTGGCTTTTTGATAACTAGGAATTGGAGTGATGCAGGTTCATGACTCATGAATCAACTCGATATCCTTAAAATGTATCTGCTAATTGTCGATTGTGATGTGGACCCGTTTGTTATGATTTGCTTTCCATCGATTCTTGCATTTTTTTCCTGCCTTGGTTTCTTTTCTTCTTCTTGGTTTGCAAGTTTTAACCTCTGTTATTTACTGATAGATTCTAGTTTCCTACTTGAATTATGGGGTTTTACCCTGTTTTGTCTTCTTTCCAATTCGTGTAGTTTACATCATTTGAGTTCCAATTGCTGTATGCCTCGGTCACATTTTATCATCCTAAGGATTTGTTCTGGGTGAGGGTTTGAACTTTTAAGAGCTTTGTCTTTAGGATTCCGTGTTGGGTTTCACTTGGATGAGTTTATTCATGGCTTTGCCTTTCTTATCGTGGCCATTTCCTGCTACATTTATGATCTTGTCAAATATTCTTGTAACCCTTTTGCCCGCGGCAAATGAAGATAATATATATATAATTATATGAACATCTTTAATCGAGTTATTGATCTCTTACTAAGAAATGTTAATACTTTATGTCTAGGTGTTATATCCATGGGAAACACAAGATGCATGCTCAAATTTGTGGGTTTGCACACAGTGCAAATAAGCTGTGAGTCAGACGAGAAGGTTGAAAAATTACACAATGATGACAATCTATGTTCTAATTCAGAGTCTGAAACTTAGTAGTCTAAAGAAGAGACTACAAATGTGAATGCATCTGGTAAGGCCTGCCTACATATAGCATACTATTTTTCGTCATACTCTACTGAAATGGTCCAAGTATCGATTTGGTTTGATGATATTAGATCCTTCTTTGCATATTTAGAATTTCTGAAGTGCAGCTATTGGCCATATTTTGTCTATTTAGAATTTCTGAAGTGTAGCTATTTAGAATTTTGTGTCTATTGGCCATATTTTGTCTTGGGAAATGCATCGTTTTCAGGTTGGGGAAGAAAATGCCGCCTTGGAGGTTTGGAGAGTCTCTTGGAACCATTGCTAGCGAGTCGGTGTCGTTGCTCACAACTCTTAGGCAAATTACCAAGGATATGAGAAACGCTATGATTAGGATTGTAGAGGTAGTTAGCTTGTACTCGTATGAAATTCCATTCATTTTGTTAATAAATTTAACATCATTATTATCTTTCTTCCTTGCAGTCTAAGTTTGATTATCCTCATACCAGCAATGGAAAAATGGATTCTAGATTCCTCAAATTCTAAATGGAGATATTGGAAAAGTGATCTAAAAGCTGCTCACTATGGTAACTCTAAATCATAATTGGATCATTAGAAGAATCTGTTAGAGAGAGAGAAGAGATCAATGGAAAAATCTCATTGCTTTTTGGAGTTCAAAAGAAGGGGAGGTACAAATCTTGTTCTAGCATCGTTTTAATATGACCCGTCGACATTAAATAGACTTTCATTAACTGTCAATGACTATTTTGTCATAACCTTGAATTTTTTTTTTTTTTTTTTTTTGCAAAAGCCAAGTGATGCAAATAAGGCTGACAAAGCAAAGCAAAAGATATAACACACCTTAAGGAATATAAATATTGCTTGAATAACAGCAGCAAAGCTACTCTCATGTTTCATCTTAAATTTTTGTGTTTCCCTATAAGTGATATTTCCAATGTAATTGATAATTTTGTTGTACAAAAGATGCTGCTGAGGCGACACATCTTTGAACCTAAGGTAAAGATGTCCAAAGATATTTGCCACTTTTCCGACAATAGGCTTGTATTAATAGCAATTGTCATAGGAAAAAAACATAGGACGTGTGCTAGAATTGCCTCCCTAAGAATGTCTAAGTTCTTAGCACCTGCATTGATATATTGTCATTCACATAGCTCTATGATTTGGATTTGCTAGTAACTGCACAATAATCCACAACTAGGTTCAGGCTTTTCTAGTGCACATAGCTCACCATCATTAACAAAAGAGCTATGCAGCAGCTAGAGCTATGAAGTATTGAGATGGTGAAACTTGTAAAATTTTCTATTAATATGCTAACGTGACCACATATTGGTTTAATGAGAGAGATCGAACAGGAAAGTATTGCAGCCCTAGACTACTCAATTACTAGTTGTGCATTTCACATGCATGCACACGTCCCCACAATAGTTGAAAAGCCATTCAATATAGTTCATGACAATATTCCTGCTACAATGTATTAGGAATTTATGCAAATATCTGAGCAGAAGATAAATGGATCGAGAAAAGAGGGCAAGCTGGAATAAATAGTCTAAAATCAAAACCAAAAGTCTAACTTCCCAATGTGTGTTTTCTTAAGGTTTCGGTGGATGACAAGTCATATAGCAATCAACAAGGAACAACTATAGAGAGGAAGAATGTGATTACTTTTTTAATTTGATATCTCTAGACATCTTTCCCCGTTTCACTGGAAAGTGTGAAATATCAAATGTCTTATTGATATGGCTTGTTCAGTTATGCTGACTAACCAAGTCCTGGCACATGATAGGAAGCAGAGGTAGGAATTGAAGGCAATCATGTGTATTTATGAATTCAGCTTAAATGCTCTCCAATACATTGTAACATCATTAGTTTAATAAATTCTTTATGTTACTTAACTGCATGGAAGTATGAATGATCTCATGGAGGTATATTTGGAACTTAAGAAGAGCAATACCCACTTGAAATATTGTTTCTATAATGTTGGGAAAAGAGAAACTTGGACATGTCTAATGCCAGAGCTTAGCACATGTTCTAGTGATTTGGGGCCTGCAATCTTGTTGTACACCAAGAACTTAAGGCCAAAGAAGAAGGATGAAGAGATTCAATTGAAGGAATCTAGTTGTCTTCCAACTGAGAACTTAAGGTCAGAGAATGAGAAAGATGAAGAGATTCACAAGTTGAAGGAAATACTGAAGGCAACAAAAGAGCAATTACAAAAGACAAATAGAGATGTACAAGAGTTATAGGCTCAAAAAGATGTCTACCATTATACAAAATAGTCAGCATGTGGCGGACTTGAAGTGGTCTCACAAGATCTGGACTAGGAACTATGTCATGAGCCATGAGGTGTGACTAATTTCATTGAACGTTAAAATAGTGAAAGGTGCGTTATTTACTAAATATCAAGTGTCTTGGATATTGGACACCAAGTGGTTTTAAAGGAAATATTGGTGGATAGACTTGAAACAGGAGTTTGGCATCAGGATCGCTTCAATGGAGCTTGAAAGTGGAATATAAATGTAGCATGGCGTATCCATGTTTTTCCTTTTTGCTGTGTCTAATCATGTTTTGGGCTTACTTTTCTTGTATTATGCCTTGTCCCTCTTGTTTAGTTTGAAATATATAAGTGATTGCCCCTATTAGTCACTGTTGGGTGTTGCTCTTTCTTTCAAGGGTTCTAGATAGTCACTATTGAGCCCTCTTGTCCATCTTTGTTTGGATCTTGGAGTGTCACATTATCTTTTTTGTTGAAGAAATGTTGAAATGTTGCTCGTTTTGGCACTTGAGAGTGGTTGAGGGACATGGTCAAATGCTTGGAAATAGTCTCTGTTGATGTGTGGGTTTACTAGATTTTACTTGATACCATATGCTGATTATCTTGCACTGCTCTACTTTTGGCCCTCAATGCATTTATTTTTCTTCTTGCTCTTAAGTTAGGGTTCTATTTTCATAATCGAACTTCTCATGTTTACTGGGTTGGAGCAATGATTGTGATTTGTGAACTCTGCCTCTTGATTTACAGCCATTCAATATTGGTTGTAGTGTTTATAAGATGCTTTGGCCACTCATAACCCTGTTTTTTGCAATGAAGTGAATGGAGCTCCTCTGTTCATGTCTCTGCATATTTTCTCAAGTGATGGAAAATGTGGTTGATCACGTCTCGTTCATTTTGTTTTAATTAATAAGCTTTTAGTGCAATCACGTAACATTTTCTCTATGTTTTGATATGCTTTACAGATTGATTACGAGCCCCTCTCTCCGTTAATTTTGTTACTTTTTGTGATCTAAGCTTTCTCTAAGTCCTTCTCCAGTCTGAATTATTGAAGGTTTAATTATGCGATGTTTAAGTGATCACTAATATGGTTTCTTGTGTCGGTTTCATGCCCATTATGCTTAGTCTTCTTTCCTATGCCTTTTGATTTGTAAGATGATGACCATCATAACACACAATAGAGATTTCCAAGCATCATTTGGTACTTGCCATCGTTGAGTCATGAGCCACACTTGAAGGGATGAGGTTAGTGTTATCTTCAAAGGTGTAGGGTTCATTGTAAGCATTCTCACTATTAGTTTGTCATAAGTGTCTACTTGTGGCTGTCTTTGAAGAAAGCTCATTGAAAAGATTTTATAGCGATGATAGGACCTCTTTCATGTGCAGTTGAACCTTCTATTAGCGACCTGCAGCTGTATGTTGGGGCTGCAGCTAAAATTGCTTTAGAATGCAAAAAAGGAAAACACAGCGACATAGGGTATCCTTCTCCTGCTCTCTGAGCAATCTAGAGTCTAATACATAATGAACGGCAGTGAAAAATTGACCGATGCCCTCCAGTTTGTCTAGAGAATTTTTTCAGTATCACGCGAAGAAGGCGCAAGTCCAAACGCTAAAAGTATTTGCCTTTTTGTTGTGATTTGTGTTCTATGATTAAATGGGCTTTCCATAATCTTTATAAAGTCATCGATCCATTTGATTCATTTATGTTTTTTTTTTGGCAGCCTTTGCATCAATATCTGACAAAAGAAAAATAAAATTCAGAGTCTTAGTTGTTGTGTGACGCTTAATTTCTAGGAGGAGCAAGTCGAGCTTCATAACTCCCAAGTACCTTCATTTCTTGATTTTGTTTTTCTTTTCTTTTCAATTCTTGTGATTCTGATAGCCTGATCTTCAGCTAAGGCGAAACACCATATAACTAATCATATGTAATATTTTCACGAAATCCAAAAGCTTTTCTTATCGTATGTAAAATTTAAAGGAAGAATAAAGAGTGACAAATGGAAGATGAAAGGAAAGTTAAGAAAAGCCAGATGAGGTCATTTCAAAGGGTGAGTTTGGTTCATAATGCCAATGTGGAAAACCAAAACCCTTTGGGGAAATACAAATTGCATTTAGTAAAAACTCTTTATAAAGGGACTTTAGGTTTAAGTAGTGTTTGGCAGAAAATTTATGCATAGGCTTTGACTATTTTTTTTATTGATAAAGAACTCAAACCCTTTGCTGGTGTCAGTGAGCCAAATTTGGCGTTTGACGATCATTGGCTAAGGTCACCCGACCTTGAGCAACTTGGTGGCATGCAACATAGGCGACCGCCACTTGGGTCGCGAGGATCGCCTATGGTCACTAGACTTGGGCAGTGATCGTTTGAGGTCGTGCAACCTTTGGTCGAGGTCGCTTGGGTGGGGCGAACTTTGCCTGCCCTTCACCAGCCATCACGTGCAAGTTTTCCTAAAAATCGGAAAAGCAATTTGAGCTTTTATTGCATTTGCATGCGCATGCACATGCAGTCATTTAATTGACCTTTATATAATTTGTTTGTTTAAATTTTTTTTGCTAATCGCAACATGTCGTAAAGCACTTTTTAAATAACTAATAGACTTGATCATGGGTGTGCTCCTGGGGGCCCGTCCTGAATGGGCGGACTTAGCTAAGAAAAGTGACTTGCATGGACAAGCCTCGATATTCATTGGAGCTCAATGGATTTTTGGGCCTGCAATGGGCAATAGTGCTTAGGCCTGGGCCCAGCCCAAACCATCCGTTTACTAGTAAAAAAACACTGTACCACTCGAGAACTTGACACAAATTTTGTTGGTCCGACTAGTCCCAAATCTTCCCCAGACTTCTTTGGTAATCGTTGGTAGCGTAAAACTGAGAAAAAAAAAATCAAGATAAAAGTAACTAGATATATGTACGTAGAAATAAAACGCAATAGAGCTGAAAGAATTTTCATATACATTTATTAGTCAACCTTTATATTGTAATATTTGCTTGTGATTAGCTCACTCATTTCATGTGGCTTGCAAACCAGGTAAATAATTTAAAGGATGTTAGGAAAATGAAAGAAAAATAGTACTTCATTTTTCTTTATATTTTTATGAGTTAGAGATAGAGTTCAAGTTTCACATTATGATTTAGTTTTTAAGTTATCAATAATTGAACTGAATCGAGTTTAATCTCAAATATGCTATATAGAGTTGAGCTCGAGCATGATATTGAGAAACTGACTTTCATCATACTCACAGCTGAATATCAAACCATCAACATCTAAAACATGCACATGTTCAAGCTTCACATTGTGATCTAGTTTTTAACACCTTATCTTAGACACTTTTACTGCATTGATCCTCTAGATAATATGCCACTTCATTCCTCGCATGCCAACAGTGTGATGCTAGTGGTCTTCAAATGTTCACAAGCCTCTGGCTTCTTAAAACATACGAACAAGTCCAATGAGAGCTTGGTTTCTGAAAAATAGAATTACAATCAATCTTTCAAAAAAGTTTCAGGAAAAAAATAACGTGATTAAACTACGTAGTCAAATGAACCAGTATTACACATCAACTAATGTTTGCTGTGTTTAATCTTTTTTTTTTTTTATGAGAACTGAGATGGCGTTCAAGCTTCACATTGTGATTTAGATTTTAAGTTTTGAATAATTGAAACAAATCGAGTTTAATCTCAAGCATGTAGACCATATAGAGTTGAACTCGTGCACGGGGTTGAAAAACCGAATTTTGTCGTACTCAACAGTTCAATGTCAAATAATCAATTTCAAGTTAAGAAATCATCAATTTCTAGTTAAACTTTGTATCCACAAACCACTTCAAATCAATTTATAGCTCGATTGTACCTTTATGGCTTCTTTTTTTAAACGAAATACCTTATCTTAGACTCTTTAGTGCATTGGCCCACTACTTACTTCCCTGCATGCCGACAAGGATGACGTTAGTGATCTTTAAAACAAAACAAGCCTCCAAAACATGTACAAGTCCCGTGAGAGCTTGGTTCCAGTGGTTCCTGACAAATAAAATCACAATCAATCTTTCGAGAAAATTTCAGAATAAGACTAACATAATTAAACTATGCTGTCGAATCAACCAGTAATGCCTATCAACTTGTGTTTACTGTGTCCAATCTATTAGTCATTGTATAATGTATACAAGGAATAGAACCAAGATGTTATGAATTCCTCGAAAGGATACTGATGAAAGTCAAATATATAGGTTAACTGCATTCCTTGAGATTGAAATATGAGAAATGATCTTTATATGATAGGAAAAAATATCATGTGAAAGATAAATAAAACTGTGATTAAGGAACGGGATTGTGTGTGCGGATTCAATATATCACGAGTTCAATTTCTTGCACCATCAAACGAAAACAATTTTATACTAAGCCATTCACCAATCTTTGACTTGCACCATACTTGGTCCATGAGATTAGTAAGATATGATATGGGCGTGGCGCCTTATCTACTCAAGATAAGTTCCTTCGAAAGAAAAAAATAATATCTGATTACCAGAAAATGACCAGGTTACTTATAAATCAAGTAGACAGAGGCCCCCCTCCTCCTTTCCCTTTTCAATCTAGTGCAGATATGGAAGCCCCTTTCTATCTGGTGCAGATATGGAAGTAAGTTAATGAAATTTCATCTATGTGAATTCACGTACGCAAAAATGCACTCTATCTTGTTAGGTTTATCACAACTTTTATGAAAACTTGTTTTGTTCCCAATCTAGCTAAATTAAGAAATTTCCATGTACACAATCAAATAAATTATAGTAGAAGCCAAAATCAAGACTCAACCCAGGCATCAAAAGTTAAATGAGTAGCAGAAACAGACTCCATCCAGGTTTTTGTTTCATTGCCATAAGGGCTATAAGAAACAAATTTAGCAACATGAAAGAAGAAAAAGTAATAGCAGCTTCCCAAAGTCGCGATTTAATGCTGATGATTGTAACACTGAAAACATGCTTTTTTTTTTCCTTTTTTTTACCCAAAGCACAAACGGACCTATACCAGTAAAAGCTTTAGCAACTCAGACCAGATTGTCCTTGAAAATCGGCAAAAAATCGATAGCACTTTGGATCATCAAATTATGTGGGCCAGTTCAAGCTGTAAATTGAAAATATCCCAAATACAATATTAAAGAAATCATATATTCATTGGATATTCTGGAGATTTTAAGTGACCAAACAGCACTTTAATATGACACCTTTCTTTTGCCTCTCCAGTCCAAAAGATGGATTCATAATAATTTGAAATTGACTTTTCAGAAAATTTCAAAGGGGCGGCATGCATGATAATCAAGCCAAATCCCCAATTTTTTCTAGCTGTTTCCAAAGCAAAGAGCATTAAATATAAGTTTCTCTCACCTTAATAAACCCAAACAAAATCATGCTAACAATTTGTGTCCTTTTTCTGTTTTGTTTTGGACGATCCTATCTCTTCTTTTGCTAAGACTAGTAAGATCGCAACAACTTCCTATTTTTGTGCATATACTCATTGACATCACTTTCAAACTTCAGATCAATTCAATCCGCAAGAGAAAACCCCTCAAATGAGTTCACATACCTCCACTGGGACGAAAGCAAAATACAAGAAAGGGGATTAAGCCTGATGTAGTGGCCGGTAACACCTTTGTTCAAGCCATTGGGCTAGGATGAAGAGGACCTAACATCGCCATCAACCTCATTGAGCACTTGCGCAAGGACTCCACATCGTCGCACTCGTACAGAGAGGAAATGAGGGACTTGACAAAGAAGGACACTCAGATGAAGAATAGGAGGATTGATGAACAAGAAGCAGACTTGACAAACAAGAATTAAACCATGAAGGCATGGACCAAAAAGACCGATGAAGAGGTGAGGAGAACTTGAGAAGAAAACTCCACAAATTAGGAGAAGTGAAGAAAACTGGAGAAGAAGACTCAGTTAGGGCTCGGAAATTTGGAGCAAACCTTAAACGGAGACATTTTTGCACATAAACCTTTTCTTTTAACCTCTACACCGAGTACGAGAGTGAAATGAAAAAAAAAAAAAAAAATGCACCGAATGCAATAAATAAAGTATTTAAACTTCAGTACAGTCCCCACCAAACGCAACCAAACCAAGTGTTCAAACTTCAGGCATATGGCTAGTCTACCAATGGGAATTTACCTCATATGGAGCCAGGCGTTCCTCCCTCTTTCCCCATACACTCTCTTCCTCCTGCAAAAATGGGAGACATTAACAAACCCTGGGCATCGAATATCACCATTTTTGTGGCCTCACCAGAGGAAGGACACCTAAATACCACATGTTGGCCCTATTCAAATTTGATTTGACAAAGAACTGACCAAACCAATTTTAAGACTCATAAACAAACGCATTTTATCCAGGTTCTTGTTTCATTGCCTAAAGGGCTCCAAGCAACAAATTTGGCAACATGAAAGTAGAAAAATGAATACCATCTTCCCTAAGTCACCATCTAATGCTGATGATTGTAACACTAGAAAACATGCTTTTTCTGTACCAGCAACAGCTTCAGCACCTCAGACCAAATTGTCCTTGAAAATCAGCACTTGAAAAATAGATAGCACTTTGGATTGTCAAATTATGTAGGCCAGTTCACACTCTAAATTGAAAAGATCCCAAATACAACATTAAAGAAACTGTACATTCATTGGATATTCTGGAGATTCTAACTGAACAAATAACACTTTTAAGTAAAGATGACACCTTTATTTTGACTCCCCAGTCCAAAAGACGGATTCATAATAATTTGAAATTGACTTTTCAGAAAATTTCGGAGGGGCAGCATGCATGATAATCAAGCCAAATCCCCAATTATTTTAGCATGTTTCCAAAGCAGAGAACATCAAAATTGAGCATATAGTAAAGTTGCTTCCACCTTCATTAACCCAAACAAAATCATGCGAACAATCTCTATCCTTTTTCTGCTTTTTTTTTTTTCAGACGATCCTATCTCTTATTTTGCTAAGACTAGTAAGATCGCAAGAACTTCCTGTGTCTGTGCATATACTCATTGACATCACTCCCAAACTTCATACCTATTTAATCCACTGTAAGAGTTTTCCTAATGTGGACTATATTAATTGATATTGTAATTTATTGTTTTTACGGTTACTGTAAAACAGGGTTGGTCTAAGGTAAGATAAAATATTTCTTAATTAGTCTAATATGGAGCTGGCTAGTATGGGCCGAGTTGAGCCTGTTCCGTAATTGGGGGGCTAGTTGAAAACTCTATAAATAGTGCTCAAGTCTCTCCTCTAACCCTAATTCTCACATGTATCCTCACCTTAGGGGCGTTTACCTAACACTAAACGTAAGGGGGGCCGCCTCATTGAGCCAGTGATATGGAGGGTAATAGAGGAGAAGGACTTAATGCGTGGATCCCCTTGATATGTGGGTAATCCATTTTTTGCTTCCGCTTTATGTTCGATGAATCTCAAAACAGGTTCGTTAATTTTTCTACTCAATTATGCATGTTCTTGTTCTAGTTATGGAGATCTTGGGGTTGCGCAATTTGCATCCAACATATTGTATCAGAGCAACCATAACCCTAGAACTCAAACGCATAAGTTTTTTTCCTTAATTTGTGATTTTCGAGATTTTTTTATCAATAAAAAAAAAATTAAATCACAAATTCAGACTGGGCTCAACGAGAGGAGAAAAATTGTGGGCGGCGCATCGCCAAGGGAGGCTGCACGCGCCCCCACGTGCGGCCACGCTCCCATGCACGGGGTGCGGCTAACGCATGCAGCGCACGTGGGCGCTGATGTCATACTGATGTTAGCGACCCGACCCGATGACGTCATGCTGACGGCATCCACATGACCCAACCCACTCGAATGGCGATCGACCCAACCCAGGACCTGACCCAACTCGTTGACCGATCGACCCGGTCAACCGTTGACCAGACTAGTCAACCGGTCGGTCGGACTGATTTTGACCAGCCGTTGACACCTACACATGGTTTCCATGCGCCGCGCACTCAGGAGGCGCGTGCGGGCGCGTGGAGGCTCCAATCTGCACGTGGTCAGTAGCGTTGGACTTGTATTTTCATCCTCTACGTCGTGGTGTATTTATTTTACATGTTTGATAATTTTATGGATGTGAAAATACATACGGAACCCTAAATACATGTATTTTTAGTGTATTTTTGTGTATTTTTCTTATATTTTCTGTGATTTTGGAAATATAAGTGTTGGGTTACAGATATGTTATTACATAAACATTATAATAGTGTGATTCATTAATAAAAATTAAACTTTATTGTGAACTGAAGCTAGCTTAATGAGATACAACCATTATGGGATAGTAATTGAGATATGTATTGATTATAAAATTTTTATTGTTTAAGCATACTCCTTTACACACTGATAATCTTTGAATGATGGACGTCTTAAGAACTCGTGACCAAACTGATTGTACTGATTAACACATCTGCTGAATGTGAGTAATGCATATCAATTAAGTTATTGCATATTGTACATGAACTCATCTGATCACTTGTTAATGTCTATCAAGTTGAATATTTTTTTATGGTTAAGGAGTATGACAACATTTACACAGAGCAATAGTATCTACTGTTAAATTTTAGATATTTGGTTCTCTGATTTGACTCATTTAATAGGCCATTAGTTGATTACAATGATAATTTGTTACTTAAAAATTGGCTAATAATTCAGTTGTTGGTCTTTGAGTTATTTTTTGCCTTATGAACTTATGAGTGATAATGGATCAGTTGTCAAGCTTGTCGATTTGGTGTACTATGTATTATTATTAATGTTAATTTGTGAGAGATATTCTAGATTAGCATTCTTTTAATGTTGTTCTAGTAATCAGTAAGCAAGGTGCACAAGAGATATTTGCTTCTATGTTATGAGAAGTTTCTTGTGTTGCCATGATCATTGATATCATTGGAATCTATCTTTCAGGTTTGCTATATATATATATATATATATATATATATATATATATATGTATGTATGTATAATAAATATTTTATTAATGAACAAAGCAATATAATTATCATAATATGTGATTTTGGTGATATGATGCCCCTATCACTAAAGTTAAAATCATATGTATATGGTGTATGTGAGGAGTAAAGTTTATACTTCTGGTATGAGAGAGTTTCAAGAATTCAATTGAGTAGTGATCGTCAAAGTGGCATGCTTGATTGAGTTTGAGAAATATCGGTCTCATATAATGATTGGAATGTCTCCTGGTCTAATGTATGGTCATACTCCCAAATGAGGTGATTGTGTATTAGTTCATGGAGGGATACATGATGGTGTGGTGGAGGAGTGACTGATCCTAGTGGTTCATATGCCCAAAGGTGATGAATTCACGAATATTGGAATATATTCTCATAACCGCTATCATGTGGGGAGTGTACAACTGTATGTCATGTATTTTGCCCAAAGATGATTATATGATTATGCGTGTAACTCTCTAGATGTGTACTTGTATATCAAGTTACACGATGCTCACATGATGCTAATTATATACATTACTTGTTTTTCAGTCACATTTTCTGTAATTAATAACTCCATTATTATTGAGGTTTTTACTACTTTAAATTTTAAGTTGTGGACATATGATTTGTTGCTTGATAATACAATAGAATTTGCTTACTGTCCATGAAGCATTCCACTCTGGAACACTTGAAAAGTAGCTTGTTTACTGGATGCACTGCTAAAAGATGATAGAAGCCTTAGTGGCTTAAAATAATGTATTGTCTAATACCGAAATTAGGACATATCTACAAAGATTGTGTTTAAATCCTAATGATATATACATCTCATATAAGGATGAAAAAGTTGTTTCCAAAATTTTTCTGTTTACTATTAACGATTATCTAAAAATTTCTATAGATTATTGTAGAAGTAAAATTGATTGTGATAAAGAATAAATTGGTTAGAATTAGTCTTAAAGGTTGTCGGGTTTCATAGTGGTAGTGAGTATGTTGACATGTATGACAGTGCGAAATAGCTTAAAGGGTCATTTGTCAAATACTTGGTAAATTCTGGGGTGATAATTTAATTACTATGCCTGAAAATCCTGACAAAAGAATTTGGCCGAAATGCATAAGTGCACCATAATGAACATGGTGATAAGTACGATTAGTAAGACTAATTTATCCGGTTTTTTATGGGTTGATATTTTGAAAGCAACTCTTTTCACATACAAAAATGTGTTCTTACCAAAATTGTTTCATAAACTTCTTTTGAATTATGAAATCACAAACAGTAAAGTTTTAGAGTTTGACATAGTTGTAGAGAATAGTTGCTCTTAAACTATTAAGGGTAATAGTACGATGGAAGATCACTGTGTCTTTTTTTTTTTTTTTGGTGTTGGAGGAATCGCTTTGACCGGCAGCCGCCACGTAAACCCTCAGGTGTTGATAGCAGGGAAACCACCACCCCGGCGACACGCGTAAATCACCACACAGCACTTCAGCCTCTTTGTTTCGCAGGGGCTTTGAACCTTGGCCTCTATCGGAGAGAACAAAGGATCTACCCTCTACGCTGCAACGGTCGGTGGTAAGATCACTGTGTCTTTGTCTTTGTTTATATAGACAATTGTGGCACAAACAATTGTGGAATCTCCTGTATCATAAACTAAACTTATTGAGGTTCAAGGTACTATTATTGATATAGTTATGATGAAATTTCTAAAACCTCTCAAGTGTAGAATGAAGTGGTTATAGCTTTATTTAGGAGATTTGTTAGGGAAAGACAATCAATTATACCATTAGACTACATAGTCTATTTATGAGAGTATGATTACAATAACCACTACATGATTGATTTAGCGACTTATATATATATATATATATATATATATATATATATATATGTTGTTTCTTATCATCAATTTGGTATGTGATTAGATGCCATAAAAGGCGATATGCAATCTATGAAACAATATAGTGTTTGAAAACTTACTGACTTGCCTAAAGATCATAAGTTCATTAGTTGCAAATTGGCATACAAAACTAAAAGTTTTTTTTTTATTTTAAAGAAAGATTATGGAATTTAAAGTCAAACCGGTAGCTAAAGTTTTCACTCTGAAAGAGGGGTGGATAGTTTATAGTGAAGAAATAATTATTTATTTCTAGTATTTTTAAAGATTCTTTCAGAGTGAACGTGGCATTAATAGTCTCTTTTTAATATAGAGTTATGCCAAATAGATACAAAATCTATATAGTGCAATCGAAAGATTTTGCAGCACACGTTTTAAGTAAACTTATGTGTAGACTGAAAAGTCTTATTCATAGTCTCAAGCAAGTTTCCAAGCAACACTATTAAAGTTTCATAATATTGTTATTTTGTTCAATTAGGAACAAAGTAATTCAATATACTGCAAGATCAGTGGGAGAAAATTTATTTTTCTCATACTCTATGTACATGATATTTTGCTTACAAGTAGTGACCTTGAGACATCTTTTATCTTTTGTACTGAGATCCGTAAGGATTGTTTTTGCCATTCTTATATTAGATTTTCTCGGAGGACATTTGCTAATCGAATTTTGGAATTATTCAATATACATCATTGCAAGCCAGGAATTGCTCTTATTGTTAAGGGTGATGGACTCAATCTATCACATTGTCCTTATTTAGATATTGAGAAAATCTAATTAAAGGTTGTACCTTGTGTCAGTGCACATAAAAGTATAATGTATGCTCGAATTTGCACTAGACTAATTATTATCTTTATGACGAGACTTCTATGCAGATATCAGTCAAATCCAGGACGCGATCACTAGGTTACTGCTAAGAAGGTTTTTGAGGTACTTAAAGAGAACAAGAAATTATATGCTAATTTATAGACATGTTCAGTTCTTGTAGTTAGTAGGGTATTTAGATGTAAACTCTGCTGGCTGTTATGATGACATGAGATTAATAACAGAATACATATTTATGTTAGCATGAAGTGCAGTAAATAAAGTTCTATGTCTACTATGCAAGTAGAGTTTGTAACATTCTTTTAGACTATTACCTGGGCTATTAGGCTTCGGAACCCCATGAAGGAGTTGACCGTTTTTAACTTTATGGATAGACTCATACGGTTGTGTTGAGACAATAAATTTGTAGTATTATTTATTAACAACAGAGGGCTCAAGGGGTCTAAATATATGGTAATCAAATTCTTTGACTATAAAGAAACGGTACAGAAAAGTGACGTTATAATATAACATAAAAATATGGTTGTAGATCCACTAACTAAAGGCCTACGCCCATGTGTATTTGAGCGACATGTCATTAGCATGGGCCTAGGAGCATCATGAGATGCTGTTGTTTAGTGAGAGCTACTTTGGCTTTACTCTAATAAAGGTTCCATCTATATTCGTTACACTTTGTAACGGTTTGATATTTATCAACTTTTGCATTCAATAAAATATTTGTGAATGTGTTGTTATTATGTTGAATACATATTGATAAAGTCTCAAGGTATTGTATAAATCTTGAGTGAAAGCTAGGGGCATTTGGTTATTAGCCTTGTGCATATGCCTTGTTATATATAAAGAAATGTTAACCGTAAAGACAAGGCATATGTGGGTTCATTGGAACCATAAAGACATTCTCTAGGGGCACAAGTTTTTTGTGATGCTTAAGGTAGGAAAATGGACGATCTCTAGTGGCACAAATTTTTGTGACGCCTAAGGTAAGAGAATGGCAACTGACAAATAGGATCTCTCTATGAGAGATGTTATCCATTTGACACACTACCATATTAAATCCATATCAATAAAGTTGAGAACATTCGTGACCATGGAAGGCTCCGTGTGCATATATGCAGTTACTGACATGATTCGGTGTTTAAGACTTTATGGGATATAATTGACTATTAAGAATTATCTCTAGACCAATATGCGCACATACAGTGCGATTTCAATTAATATAGTTCAAGTGGAAGAGTGTAAGAGTTTTCATAATGTGGACTACATTAATTGATATTGTAATTTACTGTTTTTACGGTTACCGTAAAATAGAGTTAGTCTAAGGTAAGATAGAAAGTTTTTTAATTAGTCTAATATGAGGCTGGCTAGTGTGGGCCGAGTTAAGCCCGGCCCGTAATGAGGGGGCTTAACTGGAAATTCTATAAATAGTGCTCAAGTCTCTTCTCTAACCCTAATTCTCACATGTATCCTCACCTAAGGGGCGTTTACCTAACGCTAAACGTGAAGGGGGCTGCCTCATTGAGCCAGTGATACGAATGGCAATAGAGGAGAATGACTTGATGCGTGGATCCCCTTGATATGTGGGTAATCTCTTTTCTGATTCCGCTTTATGTTCGATGGATCTCAAAACAGGTGAGTTAATCTTTCTACTCAGTTATGCATGTTCTTGTTCTAGTTATGGAGATCTTAGGGTTGCGCAATTTGCGTCCAACATAAACACAAGAAAACACCTCAAATGAGTTCCTATACCTCCACCGGAATGAAAGCGAAGTACAAGAAAGGAGATGAAGCTCGATGTAGTGGCTTCTAACACCTTCGTTCACGCCGTACGGCTCGAACGAAGAGGACCCAATGTTGCGTCGGCCTCATCGAGCTCTTGCACAAGGACTCAACGTCATTGTGCTCGAACGAAGAGGAAATATGGGGATTCGAGGAAGAAGAAAACAGACACTCAGAAGAAGAACATGAGTATTGACAAATAAGAAGCCGACTCCGCGAACAAGAAGTACACCATGGACGAGAAAGACAGATGAAGAAGTGAGGAGAACTCGGGAATAAAACTCAATTAGGGCTTGGAAATTTGGGGCATGGCCGTAATTGCTTACCTTTTGAATAAGGTCTGTTCTGTTATAAAAGTCGGTCAGTTCTAACCATCGTGATGATTGTTTGACAGGTCATATTGTTTTCACACTTAAAATGACAGAATTGTAAAAAATAATGAACAAGCAATCCGTTTAGGTCTACTTTCTTGGTTGATTGATTGAGAATCAAAGCCTTTTAGCCTAAGTGCATATTTTATTTCTTGAGTTTGTATGTGATTGTTAGATGTATGTTAGGGTTGGCACATACTAGTGGCTAACCTCGGGAAAAACACATATCCCAATTTGGGACCAAATGGTATTGACCACCGCTTGTAAACACAAGTGATGGCCACTAACCTTTGGTCACAAATCAACCACTTAATGGCTTTTGGACGAGTCAACACATGTAAATCAAAGGCTGCCCCCAATGCCATTATCGCAAGTTGAAAGTCATTGCTGTTCATAAATTGTAATTATTGTTGTGCCATGTATGCTTGTGTAAGTAAGTCAATAACTAGAATGATGGTCATTGCTGAGATGCTTTGAAGAGATGGCCAAGAGTTTGATGCTTGCATAGGCGAGTGATTTTGAGAATGGGGTTTAAGGGGTCAAGTGATTCATCACCAAGTTCTGCTTAAAGGATGAACTACCCGCCAAAAATAAAGGATTTCGGGATAGGAGAAACTATTGTTTATCTGGGGAGTTATTTATTCACATCCGCATGTGCATGATAATAAGATAAAAAGAATAAGGCGGCGATGAGCTTGGGATGTCGCGAAAATAACCCTTACCACTCACGACCCTGGAGATGGAATTGAGGTTGTGACAACTTCTATTTCGATCTTTTTATTTGTAGAGAGTGGATTACTCCTCGATAGTGAGCCAAGAAGCCCTCTATCCTTGACTGGTAGATTTTTCTTTAGGCCTTGGTGGTGGGCTTCTCTTATCCCAAAGTCCTTTATTCTTGGTGAGTGATTCGTCCTTTAAGCCTTGATGTTGAACTTCATTAATCCCAATCCTCATCCTTGATTGATGGTGCATCCTTTTATACCTTGGTGGTGATCGTAGTCTATCTTTTATTCTGCATTTTATGCTTCAATATCCATTCTCATACACACCAGCCCATACACTTAATCACAAAAATCCTTTTATCCTGGAATCACTTGCCCACCCACTCATCAATTTGAATAGTATTTGAAAATTTAACATGAAAATGAAGTTCTCTTTTCTCTTCTAGTTAAGAAAAAGTAACATCCTCAAAGATTGATTTAACTCAAATAGTGAAAGTAAAAGTCGAGACTCAAAAACCATAATTCATACCGAGCATCCCCTCTATATGTTCAGTATGATAGTTAATTGCAATTTGACTAAAATTAGTTTGCTTATATCGAGACATGAGTTAAAAAAAATATCTTCTTCCAAGTAATTAGCTAGCATGTTCAAATCGTAGTATACACATTCTTAGATAACGTGTAGAATTAAGTTAACGAAACTCTAGGAAAGTCAACTACGTCACTCCCTAGGGTAACAAATATGTACACTTCTCCAATTCTAATATAAAAGAATAGAAACAACAATGTAAGAAAATGAAAATCGTTTGATTGAATATATACATTAAACATATTACTTTTCAGTCAATCTTACCATTAATGAGCTCTATGTGAATTGGCTCATTTAAACTTTAGGGAGTGTGCGAAGCTATTTTGTTGGGTGAAAATTGCGTAAGCCTTGTATTGTTTTCTCTAGTTTATACGCCGTTAATTGTCCACACAGAGATACAAGTGCCCCTGTATATTTCTTGGCCGATTTGATGGATCCTCTGTGTTCATTTTTTCCACCTTGTTTATCTTCTGAAATGATGCAAAACAAGAAGAAACAGAAACATTCTCTGTTCCTGTCGATGTAATTGCCAGGCCAGAAGATCTCCTTCCAAAACAAATGCTAATACTGAGAGATTGCAATTAGTGCCTACCAGATTATTTTCCTAACATCCTAATGATTATTGTGGATCTCAAACGAATTAGGTATGGCAATCGGAGTCACGGGACCGTAGCAACAGCCTCCCCACATCCACAAAATTGCTGGTCTTTGGTAAATAAACTTGGTAAATTTTATTTACATTCATCAAAGGTGGCTCCTACCTCCAAGCCGTTGAGCCAGCTCAAAATCCTTTCTCACTGTGATGAAAAGAGCAAAATAACATTTTAAGTGAAGCAAATCATAGTCCAAGTATCGAGAGTGGCTGTCAACATAATCAATATCAGGAGACCTTGCGGTCATTGGGATCTAACAGTTCATTGAGATTTGATCATATCAGTTGTATGTCAAATGTGATGCAAGCAATTTCTCTCTAGTCAACAGCAGGAGGCGTCGCCGCATTAATAGGAGTGAATGGGGTATATTGCTTCTCAATGGGATTCTCATCAGCCACTTCCTGAGCTTTACAGTACAATGTATTACACACATACATGTTCTGAATGTAATCACCTAAGCAAAATCAAGATGGTGTAAGAATGGAAAGGGCTAAGCATGAACAGGTTGTCTAGGGAGTATTATTAACTTTCAAATTTTACCTTCCAAACCTTATGGATCATTTTTTGCCACACACACACACACACACACACACACACACACACACACACACACACACAGATATATATATATATATATATATATATTTCCTTTTCGACCTACGTGGTAAGTCAGGGAATGATTTCCATCGGTGCATTCAGTTGCTTTTGAGTTAGATTCATTGATTAGCTTCATCTCTTAGTATAAATGTTATTGATTAGATGTATTGATTAGCCAAGTCATCTCTTACTAGAAAATCTTGAAATCTAAATGCGTTGTGGCAATTGGAACATTTGCATGCATCCGTTATGTTGATTCTTTCGGGTGGTTTCTTGACGGAATTTTTTTATGTGATTGCAGCTAAGAGAAATTAGTAACAGTATAAACCCTGCTATCACTCGTTGGAAACTAAAAGCTCTATGTGCTATTCAGGAGGTATCGATGCCTTTTGCTATTCTATATGCTTCACTCGGAGTCATGACCATTGAGCAAATTTCATTTGGATATTAACTACATCGACTCTTTGTTTTACTTTAACTCGGTACTATGAGTAGAAGTGTTTCATTTGATACTCAAATGCTACGAAAAAATTCAGCAGTGTAACATTTCATGTCAAAAACTTTTACGGTTTATATGGTTCCAACGAACCAACATTAAATTTGGAAACATTAGCTAATCAATCATATCCGGTGGCACTGGAAATAATACTTTATATTGGATTTCGTATTGCTTTTTCTGTTAAATTACCGATTATACCCTTACATACATGGTTACCAGACAGCCATGGAGAGGCACATTATAGTACTTGTATGCTTCTAGCCGGAATTTTATTAAAAATGGGAGCATATGGTGTGACATCCTGAAATTCGACCCCGTTTTCGATAAAATGAAATGGGCATTTCGTCGACGTGCTTAGGGTCTTTTTTTTTCTCTCGAGCTGATTACTCACGAATTAACTAACCTATTGGGTGAAGTTGTTACGGGATGTATCTGCTGTGAAATCCCTAAAAACTACTCAATCGATTGGATTTGATTAAAATCACGTTTGATTGATTCTAATTATGAAATTTAATTTGGTTTTGAATCGAATATTCAACTTTGTCACAATTCATTTTAGGATCCTGTCTCATTGTCCATTAAATTATTGACGAGCCCGAAATTTCAATAAAGAAATTATCGGAGGAAAAATTGAAGACCAAAAGAAAATAGAAAGGGAAAGAGAAAAGAAATAAAATGTATAATGGTAATACTTTATTTCTCTCTCTCCCTCTCTCTTCTTTTCTCTCTTTCTCTCTCTCTTCTCTCCCCTTTCCCTCCCCCTTCGTGCGGATAGCTTTCCACCACCGACTTCTCTCTCTCTTTTCATTTTGACCGGTCAATCCTCATCTTCTCTCTCTCTTCTCTCTCTTATCTCTTTTTCTCTCTCACTCTCGACACTCTCTGTCTCCCTCACAGTTCGAACGGAAGCGGAAGACCGAAGACTAGAGGAGCTCGCCGGACTGCTGTCTGCTCCACCGCTCGCCGCCGTCCCGCCACCCGTGCCCGCGACGCTCGCCCGCGCACGCCACACGCTCCACCCCGCGTCCGTCGCTCGCTGCCGCCCCTCCCCCGCGTGACTTCCGCCCCTGCTTAGCTCGATTCCGCCCCGATCAACCGCCTTTGGCCACCGCCTAGCTTTGTCCGGCCACCGCTCGACCTCCCCGGCATCCCCCTTGGCCTCCGCCGGCCTCCCCTCGCCGCCCTAGCCGCCGGGCCAGCCTCGGCCAGCCTTGAATAGCAAGTGGCCGAGTGGATATCCAGCGACTTCGGGCCCGCTTTTGGGCCGTTTCCGGGCCCCGAACCCGAGCCGTGCTTTGGAGTTTGTTGTTCCTTGCGCGCCCCGTCGGATTGATCTGATTTGCGCGCGATTCCGGTGAGTAATCTCGCTAATCCATGATTAGTTGGCTAATTATGCTTAATGGTGGTTTAGTTTTAATTAATTAGGTTTAAGTGGTTAGATTAGTATGGATTAGTGTTTATTAGTCAATTGTAATGTGAATTAGATAAATTGATTGTGCAATTAGCAAGTAGACGTGGTCTACTATTTATTGAAAGTATCTCGGGATTTTTCCCAACCCTTAGTGGGCTTCAATTAGGCTTTTCGGGCCTAAGTGGAATTTTTAGTATTTAAATATTAATTTTCGGAATTAAATTAAATAATTATTTATTTTCCGGAAATTCAACTGGGATGGCCCGGAACCGGAATTTTATGCCGATGGCTGTGGTGAAGTCCGTTTATATAATTGGGCTTTATTTTGTGCTAAATTGAATTTTTAATATTTATTAATTAATTTTCGAAATTAATTATTTATTTATTTATTTTCGGATATTAAGATTTTGATGGCCGACGACTGAAATCTCATGCTGATTATCGTGGCGTAGTCCGTTTATTTAATTGAGCTTTAATTTGTATGGAATTGATTTAATTATGAATTTTTAGGAGTTATTCATATTGACTTGATTGTTAATTATTTGATTGAGAAATCGTTGGGTATTGGGTATCATTGAAACGAAATACGTGGGCTCGGTGAATTGGAATATCACCTGAAGAATTCACGTGAATTCGGTGATTGATTATGTCATCTTGGCGAAAAGGTCGCCTAAGAGAATGCACGTGGCTTGGAGACTTGGCATGTCCTCCTGGAGAATGCACATGGCTCGATGATAGAGTTTGGCATCTAAAAGGGCACGTGGCTCGGTGAATTGATGCATCACTTTGGTGAGATAGCACCTAAAAGAAGGCACGTGGGCTTGGGCATCGTAAAAAGGACACGTGGCTCGGTGATCTGATGTGTCACATTGGCGATTGAGTGCCTTAGAGAATGCACGTGGGTCCAATGTTCGGAAATAGCATTTAAAAGGGCACGTGGCTCAGTGACTTGATGTATCACCTTGGCGAAGAGGTCGCCTTAGAGAATACACGTGGGCCCAAGGTTTGAGGCACGTGGCTCGGAGACTTGGAACGTCATCCTGGAGAATGCACGTGGCCTAGCTTTTAGATACTCCTCCGTGGAGAATGATTTGTGTGACATGTGATCGACTAGTTCGATTTGTTTGGAGTAAATGGGTGCCTATTGTAAATTGTACTGACTTGCAAGTGGGATTTGAGGCCAAAGTAAGTCCTCTACCCTGTGCGTGTTTAGGCAGCCTATGGTATAATGGTTTACTAATCGAGCTTAGTGGGGTAGAATTCGCTGAGACGTAGTCTCATCCCAGTTTGGGGAAATCATTTCAGGACCCCGATGAGGAGTTGAGGAAGAGGAGTCTGGGAAGGAGATCTCGGAGGTGAAACTTGAGGGGAATGATTTTTGAAAGAAGAAGATAATACCGAGAGGGGCCATGAGTACGGCTTGGATGGACTGAGATTCTATCTTCTTTTGAGATCTCCATTTTGATGTGAATAGAGTCTAGAGTAAAAGTTGTGAAGTACTCTGGTTTGTGTTTTGTATAAAAGTTTGGTTATTAGTTTCAATATGAAAAATATGGCATTGTTTTTTTATCCCATCGTTTTATTGTCTAGGGATTTTAACTGATTCCGCATGTGCTTAAGAAATGAAACGGTCGGCGATACATAGTATTGGGATATCTCATTATAAAATCGATCAAGTGAAAAGGATGTGTGCGTGCCCGAGGATCGGGGCATGACATATGGGTTGGTTCGGATCAATATTGAATTATTACCTCATGCTCATTCTATACTTATCAGATTAATAAATTGGAGAATCTATGCATATTTTGAACCCATATGAATTGGGTATATTTGGCATACAATTGGTGAATCTAGAAATAGTCAATTACCAGTGGGCTTAATTTAATTGTTTTGATTGATAATGATCCAAGAGATTCTTATGGGCCGGCCATGATATGTCTATGGATCAAGCGACCATCGGCTTATATCCCCGACTACTAGGGTTTTCTCAAGTATTCTAGAATACTCTTAGGGATGGACGATACTGTAAATGTATTCGTATGTAATAAATACGGTTAGTAGGTAGTTGGGGAGATGTAATCTCCACCGTTAGATTGAGGAGAGATCTACGGATACAGTTTGCTTTGTCTTTGTATAAATAGGGTCTACTCCCCTTCATTGTATCATCTCATTCACAAATGAAATACAATCCAGAGCTTTTCTCTCTAAAGTTTTCTCTCTCTAAGATTCTAGGTGGTACATTATTTACTTCAGATGACAGACTTTTGTTAATGATTCCAGAAGTGTAGAATACTTAACACATCTATTCCATCTTCACAGAGGTCGCCATGTGGTGCATGTGATTTGAATAAATTTAATTTCTATCATTTGATAGATCTTTAGTGGACTTGTAGAATGTTTATATTCTTACATGGATTTGCCTTCGGATTTTTTACTGAACTTGTAAAATATTCTCGAATTTGTGTAATTAATATTTGTCCATATCTTTTAATATATAAATTTCATTTTCGACCTACGTGTTGTGAGTAAAAGCTGTTTCATTTGATACTCAAATGCTACGAAAAAAATTCAGCAGTGTCTGTGATTTTTATTTTTATTTTTATTTTTTTATGGCTTAACGTGGTTGGTTGTACTCTTTTACTATAACAGTAAAGGGTCAGTTATAGTAAAACAAAGAGTCATTAACACCCAAATGAAATTTGCTCAATGGTCATGACTCTGAATGAAGCATATAGAATAGCAAAAGGCACCGATACCTCCTGAATAGCACATAAAGCTTCTAGTGTCCAACGAGTGATAGCAAGGTTTACACTGTTACTAATTTCTCTTACCTCCAATCACCAAAAAAAAAAAAAAAAATCCGTCAAGAATACCACCCAAAAGAATCAACATAACGGATGCATGCAAAGGTTCCAATGGCCACAGCACATTTAGATTTCAAGATTTTCTAGTAAGAGATGACTTGGCTAATCAATACATCTAACTCAAAAGCAACTGAATCTGATGCACCGATAGAAATCATTCCCTAACTTACCACGTAGGTCGAAAAGAAATTTATATATTAAAAGCATTTGATATATTTCAAGATTGATGAACTAGCTGATTAAATGACATTATATCGTTGGTATTGCCAAGAATGCAGATATAAATATCTTTCATCAGCTTGTTTGACTGCATTAGAGACATAAATGTGTCATCTGATCCGAGATATGGACAAATAGTAATTGCACAAATTCGACACTCAGTTCAAAAACGAAAAAAGCAATAGTTCAGTAAAAAATCCGAAGGCAAATCCATGTAAGAATATAAACATTCTGCAAGGGTCCACTAAAGATCTGTCAAATGATAGAAATTAAATTTATTCAAATCACATGCACCACATGGCGACCCACGTGAAGATGGAATAGATGTGTTAAAGTTTTATACACTTCTGGAATCATTAACAAAAGTCTGTCATCCAAAGTAAATAATGCACCACCTAAGATGAGAGAAAAACTTTAGAGATAAAAGCTTTGGATTGTATTTCACTTGTGAATGAGATGATACAATGAAGGAGGAGACCCTTATTTATACAAAGACAAAGCAAACCGTATCCATAGATCTCTCCTCAATCTAACGGTGGAGATTACATCTCCCCAACTATCTACTAACCGCATTTATTACATACATACGAATACATTTACAGTATCGCCCGTCCCTAAGAGTATTCTAGAATACTTGAGAAAATCTAGTCGGGGATATAAGCCGATGATCGCTTGATCAAAAACATGTCACGGCCAGCCCATAAGAATCTCTTGGATCAGCTTTCTTTCGGGCCGTGACACTTTCATGTGACTGGACTTCACACAAATTTATTCTGTGTGACTTTTGAGTTACAAAGCTGGGATGGATCTGTCTCAACCAGCATGACATGCAGGGGGCATGGTTAAGGGACTTTCGTTTTCTTATATGCCGTTTAAAAAATTGAAGATGAAAAGTTGGAGAGCATCAAGGACTGAGCTATGGTTTCTGCTTTTTTTCTTCCATGGCATATGCGTAGATGTTTACTCATAGATAAACCCAGCATGAACAGCTGTAAAGTTGGGATAATTGAGATGTTTTTCCTGCATCCCGCTATAAACATAGTACACGATAAATTCAAGGATGATGGCATGATATGGCGGATTTAGCTTGTGAACGGTCCCGCTCAAGTTGGAGTGTGGATATCTAGGACGAGACACCCTACTGGCTGAAGAGATGAGGAAAATCGAGCACGGCGGTCCCTTGGTGAATATGTCCTCGATGGTTTGAGGGTGCATAAGAAGTCCGTATGATTCCTTGGGACAGTTTCTTTCATTGATGAAATAACAGTCAATCTACATATGCTTTGTTCACGCAACAAAAACTAGGGTACAACTGCATGAAGCGTGAAACCTGAATTCTAGTCTATAGATAATACTTCATCTGATAGCTTAAACTTTTATAATAATTGATAATGGTCCCACAAAATCTTAACGATGAGATCCACCAAGGTTGTTGAATAGAAATGAGCCAAGTGGTTTTCCACAACTAGAAAACGCCACTGTGCAATATTAGCCTTTCAACTAAGAGTGGGAAACAGTTGTTTATTTCATCAATACTTAGAAACAGGCGAGTGACCTAAGAAATATGCAGTTTACCTAATCAGATGAAGAGTTACTTGTAATGCGGTTTCTAGCTCGTGGAAGTATGAGCGCCATGCACAATATTGGTCCAGAAATAGTGAGATTGATGAGTCAATCTACCGGACGATGGTAATGTTGGTGTTCTTGGGCCGCCGAGAACACTGCCATTTTGTTCATTTGCTTATTGACAGCATATTATAACTTAAAGACAGGAGCTGATCATGATGCTTGTGGAAGTAACAGATCTGGATTAAATAGATCAAAACCCATAGGAGCAACGTTGGAAGTTTAACGGCCATATTAGAGAAAAGAGCTGAAAATGGAATGATGAAGGACCCAAAGTAATGCGTTGACAATAATCAAGCCTCCATAAATAACAGACTAATTGCAAAGGTTCGAGAAACTTTGCAGTAATTACCTGTATCGGTAAATTCTATTAGAGCGATCTAAACTTTTGGGCAAGTTCTACTCAGCTCATACTAGTAGTATGAGTATATGTATGTACACACACGTGCCATAAATGACGATCGGGCGGCAAGGAATCTACTCAACAAAGTACAAGTTCACAGAAGTTATGCAAGTAGTCATCTAGGAAGTGTAACTCATTAAACTTGAAGGTAACAGACTGAAGTAAAATACATCTGCCTGATGATCTACAGATAGAACAGAAGAAGCAAACTACAAGTCTGAAAAATGAGCAACGACATGCAATTAAGGACAAAGTTGTTGGATATAGAAGACAAAAGGAGAAAAAGAAAATGGATGCTTCCCACAAACTTGTCCATACCTTAGCAGAGGGTCTCTTACATCTTCTGCGCCGCAAATGGCACCATCAATTTTATATGGTATGGATGTAAATAAGATTTTTTTAGTTTATATATTCCTTTTTTCCTTCTTTCTTTTCGGAGACTTTAAGGGGATTGAGTTGGTTGGACTCTTTGGTAGGATCACACGATGCTCTCCTGCAATTTATTTTCTCAGTGTCTCTCAGTTGGAACAGAGGTGCATGTCAAGTGTCCATGTTCCTCCAAGTCTATATCACAAAGAAGAGATAACAAAATATATTTCATATTCAAGCAGAGAACTAGTTGTCAAGTCTCAATGTCAAGTAGTTCTATTGTTCTTTTAGCACATCTAATCATACTGCAGGCTTGATATAGGAACTTTAACTGACTAATGGGTTTGCTATATCACTCTGTGTGCATAATTCAAAATAGGCAATAAAAGTGTAGAAGATGCAATCAAGAAGTCTGAGAGTACTGTACAGATGATTTTTCACTGATCACCGCATCATTGTGTCATGACTCGTACGATAAATAGAATGGGTGTTGAAGATGCAGTATAAAGAGTCCTGTCGACAATGGTGATCTCAGGTTCACTCCACTTTTTCCTCATTCTCAAGCTCAGGGACATTCAGGTTGTTCCCACAAAATGGCTAAATCCAAGATTATTTGTAAATTTTGACAGTGATTGGGACTAATGGGTTTGCTATACCTAATTCCCAACGGAACTAATCGGGGGTCCGATCCATTATCTTGTAGTTGGACTTGGCCTCCAACTCTCAAGGGGACAGCTTTGATATACTTGCCACATAGCAGCGATCACACACCGAGCGCATTCCATCGTATCGATGTCTCCATTGCAAACCCCAGCTAGATTCTTGTCGGCCCCTTGGAGACTCCGAAAAATGATGTGAAAAATTTTCTCCAAAAAATGATGGATTGTATTTCTTATCAAAATGAACAAACGAAAAATTATTTTCTTTATTCACGAAAATATTTAGACATAAAATGCCGTCGATAATAAAAATATTTTTTATTGACCAATTATTTCAAATATACAAATAATTAATTTTATAAAAATTTTTCATTTTTTCAAAAAAAAGGAGTCATTCATTTTCAACGTTAATAGGAGAATGATACAAATTTCAAAGTTAAGTTCGACACTCACTTTAGTGTCTAAATTATTTAAAAAAAATTTTTTTCAACTCTCCAATAATAGGAGAATGATACTCTAGAAATACTTCTCTTTTTCTTTTTTTCTTTCTTCTTCTTTTTCTTTCTTTTTCTTTGGTCGGTCGCCCTTGGCCATGGCCGGCCACCGCCCGGACCGGCCGACGGAAATTTCAAAAGTTAAGTTCGCCCGACACTCACTTTAGTGGCCAAATTTTTTTCCAAATCACCTAAATGCCACCTTTAAAAAAAAAAAAAAAGGCCGCCGCCAAAGAAGAAAAAAGAAAAAAGGAAAAAATAAATAAGAAAAATAAGAAAGAAAATAGAAAAGTAAAATAAAAATATTAAAAATCATTTATTTTTTGTTCTTAAGTGTCAACTCCGATTTGAATAATTGGAAATCCAACTTGGCCATATTTTATTAATCTCTCAATCCTACATGGCTTGCCGACATGCCCACTTAGCATATAATCGCTAGACGACGTTATATAATAGCTTAAAAAGTGATCATTTCAATATCAATTGTTGTTAAAAATATGACAACTTTAGTGCCGATCATTACAAAAATGTGATCACTTCAATGCAAAAAAGCCACCTCAAATAAAAATTTTAATTATAAAAGTCACATAATTTTTCTGATAAGAATTTCTTGCCGATGGTATTTAAGTGATCGTTTTTTCTTCGATTTAGCACAGCTAACTAAAATTTTACCCTAAAATGAGCACGGTACACAACTTTTGACACTTTTAGTGTTTTTCTCCTCTCCAATAATATCTTGAGCTCATTCTTGTGTCCTATCAATCTCTTGCCATTTCAGTAATTTGTCTATCTATTGGCTCTCTATAAGTGTATCAATCTTTGTGCTTATAAAATTGTAAAGGATAGTGTCCTCTTGCCCATAGATCACTTTGGAAGATTAAGCAAATAATTTTATTATGATGTATTTCAAGTATTAAATAATGATGTGAATGTATTAGTAAAAATACACAATAAAAAAAAAAAAAAGAATCTTCTATATATATTTGTGATAAGAGAAGCATAATTCAAGAATTGAAATTGTTTTCAATTTACAAAGGTTGAGAGAGAGAGAGAGAGAGAGAGAGAGAGAGAGAGAGAGAGAGAGAGAGAGAGAGAGAGAGAGAGAGAGAGAGAGAGAGGATTATACTTCAATATTGAAGCATTTGAGAGATGGATGATAATCACTAATATACGGATATGTCCACGGATACGATACTTGTGGGATGTAATAGTATAGGTTCTTCACTGTTCTATATAACAATTATGGGTGTGTGAGAGAACTTGTGGAACTTACAACAACCAGCATGATCGGATAAATTCTGGGTAAATATCAGAGATCCCAAGGTAGGTTCAAATTCCAAAATATCAAAACACGAAGTGCAAAGTAGGTTCCAACGTTTGAGGCATGTCCACCCCATACCTTGTAGGCTTGTCCTTGTCCCATGTTATTCTGTGCAGGGTGCATATAGGAAGAGACATGACACCCTCATAATATTTCATTAAATACATGTGTATAAAACTATTTATAACTTTCTCTTTCATGAAAGGACTCCAAAGTCACCACCACCCTTGCTCCCCGAGTAAGTCATGGGTTTCATTCCAACAAGGCAGACGACGTAGGGATTCGAACACTGGACCTCTCACGAAAGGAACCGCGCCTAACCACTACACCGCCACCACGGGTGGTGAATCTTGTTATTATTTCTTTGCTAAAAAATTAATGAAAAGAATACATGATAGTTAAAGAGCACCCTCAAACCTGTAGAACCTCAAACTTATACCTATATGACATAATACCTCAATTTTTTTTTTTGTAATATAAAAAATCATAAATTTGTATTCGTGCAACATATTCACCTCAAAAATTGATTAATATGTCACATGAGTACAAATTTGAGATTTTTGATTTCATAAAAAAATAAACTGGAATAAATATGTTATATGGATATAAGTTTGGGATCTTTTATGTCACAAAACTTTTTTAGAGTAAATATGTCACGGTGGACATAGTTTAAAATTTTTAGTGACTTTTTCCCTAAATTATTTGTGCTTCCTATTTGTGCTCATTTACACCTATGTCCTTGATATACGTGTAGTTTGTTGGTAGAACATTTATCCACTATGGACTAGAGCAGAAGAAGGACGGATACGTGTGCACTTGCCTATAAAGCTAAATAAAAAATAAAAAATAAAATAAAATAAAAAGTGCTCTTGCCTATACATCGCATGGTCGGCTTTTATATGGGTCAATTGCTTTGAAGATTATCACAATTACAAGTTTAGAAACTAAATAAAGGATTAAGCTATATTAATTTAACACTTTAGAATGTGAACCCAAATTGGCTTTGGGGCTGATTTATTTACGGACACAAATGAATGGCGTGTAAAATATTCAAACGTTTATTTTGAATAAGGGATATGTACTACAAGTCCTAAAATTTATTATGAAAATGTAATTGAATCATAAAATTTTCAAAAAATACAATTAAGTCATAAAACTTGTTTTATTGGTGAAATCAAGTTCTTCCATTAACATTATCAATTTGTCTAACGGAAAATATTGATGTGATATTTTTAAGTTAATTTATTTTCATACATGGCATTTTTATTACTTTTTTCTTTAAATATTATTTAAATAATAGTAAAAAAATTTAAAAAGCCAAAATAATTTTTTTTTTAAAAGGGAGGGATCATGGTTGAGCACGTCATTGCCCATCATCATAGTGGCCGGCGAAGGTCATTGGCCCTAGGTGGTAGAGGTGAGGTGACCCTCACCGGCCTGAGTAAGGCCATCTTGGCCTTAGCAAGGCTCAGGCGAGGCTCACTTAGATCTAGGGACACCTTGGCTAGGGCCAGCGTGGTTTGCCCAGATATGGGCAAGCCTTGCCCGAGTCGACGAGGGCTGCCCCTCCTTTGTAGCCGGCCTCTCGACAATGGTAGCAGTGGTGGCGATGCCTAGCCATGGTCCCCACCCTTTTTTTCCTATTTTGTTTTTTAAATTATTTTAGCTTTTTTTTTTTTTAGTTTTTTTACTATTATTTCTTATTAAAAAAAAAGTAACAAAAAATGTCACATAAGATAAATAAATAAATTTAAAAAATGTCACGTTGGCATTTTTGGTTAAATAAGTTGACGGTATTAATGGAATGGCTCAATTGAATCAATTTGACAAATTTTAAAACTTAATTATAAATTTTGAAACTTTTAGGACTCAATAGCACTTTATTAACAAGTTTTAGAATTTATAGTATACACATTCATTTGAATAATGAATTCATGAGATGATATTCAGGTTGATATATCATGGACGTCAAGGAAATTTTACCAAGTATTTACAAGCCCTTATATAATATAAATTATAGATTTATCCTCATGTTTTATTTTATTTTATTTTATTTTATTTAGTCCTTCACTGCTATAGAAAGAGCACCATTTACATTATATTGATGAAATTATGCTAGGTTATGCTTTTAAAGCACATCATACAGAAAGGTATATAATGGACCCCACTTTCTTTCAAGTGTCTGCACCGCACTGGTAGTTGATACTTAATCAACAAGGATGCCAAATAATTGCATTGACTTCGTACTGACATTGAGTTGACTTCAGCAGTTGATTGAGAACTTACATTAAATAGGCCTAGCACCAAGTGTCTGCTGTGAATTCAAAGAGGAAACCTAAATTTTATAGCCTTGCACATTAGAAACGTGTTGTAATGCATTTTTTTTCTCAGGCGACATTTTTCGAATGTATTTTTTTCTTTAAGATACCCATAAAAAAAAGAAGGAAACGGACAAAAATAATCTTTTAAAATTCTCGATGATGATTATCAACATTTGAACACGATACTTAGCCAAAAGAAAATTCAGAACTATTGTAGCAAACCTCACCTTCTAAATTTTCTTAACCGGATAATATCTATTTTTTGGTTTAGTTTGCAAAAGGGTAAATACCTGTTCCTTGAAAAGGATATATTAACCCTTTTTTTCCTATTAAAAAAATTGCTTTTTTATTTTCACCTTTTTCTTTTTGGCCCCATATAAAATGGAGAGCTGCGGCGGGTTCACGTTTCCATGGGGGAGTAGCTGGTTTCCGTTTCGTGACACCATGGGAACGCCGATCAAGAAATCTATAAATTCACGCCAACTTTCCGCCCTCATGGCCGAATCCCCTGGCCCACCGCCGCCGCGATCCCGACGGCTGCAGTCGCCGGAGCAGCCCCCGCCGCCGCCGCCGCCGCCGCGCAGCCGCGGAAGCCCGCCGACGCCGAGGAGATGGCGAGGCGGCGCCTCAAAGATTCGCCCCTGGCTCCTTCTTGGTTCACGCCGAAACGGTACTCGATCGGCTTTTCTTTCTCTATGTGCCTTTTTCGGCGTCGTGGTCGGATTTTGGGTCGTGGGTTGCTTCGCGGCTGGGGAATTGGTGAATGGGGAGTAGAGTTTGTTTGCTCTTGTTTCGCCTCTCGGGACATTGAAGCTCCGTTCGTGTCGTTTTCTCTAGCTGTTTTATGTTAATTGTGGTGCGGCGTGGTGCCCGATGAAGTGACGAGGAATGGTGGGTGCGGGCTGATAGTTGCTGGGCAATTGCAGCACGTTGTGGACTGCGGAGTTCAGTTGGTTTTTGAGTGGTAATTTGGTTATTGGGAATTAAAGCATGCTGGGGTTTGGGTCAATTTACTAGTGATTACTCATGTATGAGATGTCCGTTTGTTTCTATGAGGAAAGAGTTTCTGTGAAATTTGTGGAAAAAGAAAATTACCCGTTGATCGGGATTAGCTTTGTTAGTTATTGTTTCAGCCGTTGATGTTCTTCTCTGGCCTTAGCATCAAGTGCGGCTTAGATTGGACTCACTTTGAATATGGCAGGTCAATGACTTGTCATGTTTTCTTTTGTCATCTGATTGGAGAGTGATCTTGTTGCATGCACCTGCGGCTGACAGTGCCCTGTTGTACTGTGTATTGTATGAAGGAGATTGCTTCCAAAGTAGAATGTGGGTTGGGTAACTGTTGGTTCAACTTTTCTGAGAAGTCAATGAGGTCATAATTGTTTCCTCACAAGTGTGACTGAGGCTGGCCATGACCTTCAAGCGTAAAATTTCCTGAATGTGTTGTCTAATCTTAAGCAGAGATGACTTGTTCTATTTGGTTGTGTAATTGTAGTTACTATCACGCAATGTTTATCTACACACCAGAAGTTACTTGATTGTATAGGATTTTAAGAGAATATACTCGAAGAAATGGGTAACTAAAATATTGGAGTTGTTTAGGGCAATAACCAGGAATTTTACTTTTCTGTATGCAGGTTGCTTGTCATCTTTTGTGTGATTAACATGTTAAATTACGTGGATCGAGGAGTGATAGCCAGTAATGGTGTGAATGGTAGTCGGAGTACTTGCACAAAGGATGGAAAATGCACTTCAGGCAGAGGAATCCAGTAAGTAAAGAATTTTGTTTTGTCTGATTATGCAGACAAGTCTATTGTTTCAGTATCATGGGACCTTTATATTGGACATTTTGAGATCTGGTTCTGGTTGTTGTTGCCGATCTAAAGCAGATTGAATGTGAAATTGAGGTTAATCTTTTTTTTTCTGAACAAGAACCAGAATTTGTATTCCTGTACTGCCATTCTCATCTTTTTCCCATTTTGCTGAAAATATCACAATGATTGACATATCTAGTATTCTCTTGGAGGCTTTTGATTTTCTTCTTATTGGGGTTCCTTTTTATGTTTTCAGACTATACAGTTTTGTTTAATGTAAAAAAACTTCTGAAGGTCCAACATAATTCTATTAATAAAAGTTTGTTGAATAGTGAAGAAATGTAAGCTGACAATCTCCATTGCATTACACCAGTCTCCGTGTTTATCATCTTCCTAAGTCGAAGCCGAAATTCCATCCTATTCTCCTTTAAAATTTTCTGGGCAATTTTTCTCTTACCATCATTATTGTAATCATAGCTAGTTTTTCAAGCATTTAGGAATTTATAGTATAGTGTTAATGTCTTATAACCTTATCATAGCACTTTGGTTGCAGGGGGGACTTTGACTTGAATAATTTTCAGGATGGTGTCTTGTCATCTGCATTTATGGTTGGACTTCTTGTTGCATCCCCTATATTTGCTTCACTAGCAAAGAGGTAATGCCCAATTCCAGTACAGCTTGGATACCCTATGTGCTTTGCCCAATGTTACTAATTATATATGAAGAACTTGTCATTCACGGAATGGGGAGAGAACGATTGTGGGAGAGTGACTAAATCACTTCTAGTTTTAACGGAGCAAGGCTATTAATCCTGAACATGTTCAGCACAGGTCATGATGGAAACCTTGGTCTTTTGATTGGTGTCATTCTTTGGTTGTGTGGGCTTGGAAGATGTTCTTAGTCAGGGATCTCATGCCGCTACAAGATAATCTTGAATATTTTTCCACATCAAGTACTTAAGGTGGCTTGGCTTATATTGTCATAATATCCTGAAGGGTTTTCAAATCAATTTAGCTGCTTTGAATATGATATTGACATAACCATTTTGAAAATATGATATAGACTACACTTGCTTTTATTCTGAGTGAATTGTATCTGCTTCTCCTATGCATGATATATTTGAAAACCTTAGTTGGTGTTAATTATTTAGTATTTTAGCTATATCTTCCTGTGCTGAAGCAATTTTATCATATGCTTTGGTGAATTTCTTCTACTCTATACTAATATCTGTTCTGCCTTCTTTTTTCTAGTTTTAAGTAGGTACTGATGTACATTACTTTAAAACTTTGCTCATAATTTCAGTGCCACATACTTAGACAGCAGGTATACAATGAACAATTTGGAGGGGCCAAGGTTAAGATTTAGCTTATATAGGATTGTGGACTCTATCATACATTTACATTTATCAAATTTTTCCAAATATTAGGAACCTGTAACATAATATATGTTAAACGTAAATGGGTACGGGGGTTTACATGCTCAATGTACTCACTTTTGTCATTAGGTTAAATGATGATTAGTCTGATCACTTTCTTATGAGCTGAAAGAAAGCCCAGAACAATAAGGTTACTAGTCCATTATTTCATTAGTTTTGGCAAGATACAACCACAAATGAAAAACTAAAATAGCATTTGAAAGTTGAGATTCCAATTTGATTTGTAAAAAAACTGTAGTTGTCATTCACTGAGCTCACTCGCTCACATTTAGTGGCTCATCTTTAACCTTTATGAATCTTCCAATCCTTGACGTCAACAAGAGTGACTTAGCTCCAATTTTTCTAATTGCCCTCCTTGTTTCTATTATTGATGTGTTTATCTTTTGTAATTATAGCTAATGTGCCATTTGGTTTTATATGTTAATTATGTTGATATGAAAGTTTTTCTTGTAAAAAAAAAATGTTAAAAAGAACATAGAAACTTCGTGAGAATAAATTGTTGAAATTTGGAATTTTGTGTCCAGAGGATTGGTTCTAGTTTAAGGATCCCATGACTGTGTTCCTATGCACCTCTAAAACTGAGTGCATTATTGCTGTCTTTCAGTTCTCACAATCTTCAATCAGTTTTTGCAACCTTCAGTGTTCGCTCTTGTAGGAATCGTTTATAATATCGACTTATTAATAACTTCTTCTCTAAACTATTTCAGCCCAGCCCTCCACCCCCCTATCCTCTTCCCTTTTCTCTCTCTCTTCCCTTCTTGAATTTGTCCATGGTGGGAAGGGAAGTTTTCTCTTCAGAAAGTTGATAGTTGTTAAATAATATTTCTTAGAACTCCCGCTCTTTCTCTCTTATTGATGGAAAATATATGTTTATCATCATTAGAAGTTATCTGTTGTCTGTATATTCCTGTTGTTAATTGTTTCAGTGTTAAACATTCTCCATTTATAATAAAAAATTGGCTGCATCTTTCTGATTGCTGCAGGTTACAGGTTTTAAGTATGCACAGTTTATCTTTCTCTTCATTTTGTTATAAAAATTCTTACATAATTTTTTCACTTTCCAGTATCAATCCGTTTAGGCTCATCGGAGTTGGACTATCTGTTTGGACACTGGCTGCAGCTGGGTGTGGTAGTTCATTTACCTTCTGGTTTATTGTGATATGCCGGATGTGAGTACGGAAGCTTTGCGGCTTTTACATTCTAAATTGTAAATTTTGGTACCTTAACTTTAAAATTGTGCTAAGGGCTTACGGTTTCGGGTTTACTTCTTAAAGGCTGGTTGGAGTTGGGGAGGCTTCTTTCATAAGTCTAGCAGCACCTTTTATAGATGACAATGCGCCTGTTGCTCAGGTGTGCCACACCTATTGCTGTTAGAATAAGCACACTTCTTGTGGATAAGTAATTGTTAAGTTTGCTGTAAATTTTATTCTTATTCCTGGGAACAATATTAGCTAAGATTTTATTATTTCTGGCAGAAAACAGCATGGCTTGCAATGTTTTACATGTGTATACCAACTGGAGTAGCTTTGGGCTATGTGTATGGAGGATTAGTAAGTTGTTTATTCCCTCACATTCGCTCTTCGATTTTGCTGATTATGTCTGGGCTAGTCGTATGACAGGCTTTCAATCTGCATCCTTTGAACATGCCAAGTCTAAGTAGATCAATATAGAGGCAGTAGTATCACTTGTCAACTGCCTGGTGGAAAATTTGTTCTTTCGGTCGCTGCCTGATGGCATTTGCCAGCTATAATTATTTGCCATTTGCTGAAGTTTTGATAATTTGACCTCTTCTTCCCTTTTGTTTTAGGTTGGAGATCATTTCAATTGGCGGTATGCATTTTGGGGTGAGGCTGTGTTGATGTTTCCATTTGCTGTTTTGGGATTTGTAATGAAGCCTCTGCAGCTAAAAGGTGCATTTCCATCTAGAGTGCAGCAAGATTCTATCTGGTCTTGCCTATAAAGAAGAAAAAGATATCTGTTTTTTAGACCCACAAATTAGCGTATCACCGCAGGTTTTGCTCCCGTTGATTCAAAAAAGTCAGTGGCATCCATTGAAACAGCTGCCATTGTGACTGAAGGTAATTATTCTTCTAATATTGTGTGCTAGAATTTCCAGATAGAATTCCACTTTCTTTTGTCTTATCTTAAAATTTTTAATGTGTTATTTCATGTACTTTCGCAAAAACTTTCAGTAAGACCTTTTTCTTATTATAGTCCATAAGAAGCAACCAAAGCCATTGATGCAACAGTACAATACTTGCTCACAAGCTTCAAGAATGGAAGAGTTCAATTTGCATTTTGTTAGGGCCACCAAAATATTGCACTTTTTTTTTTCTTTTGCTTGGTTTAAGATTTCTTTTGGCAAGTGGATATAATACAGCACAAAAAAGAAAGTACACCAACTCAGTGACACCATGTATTGAATCTTCGTGATCGGTCAACAATACTTGAATAGTCTTGTAGCTTTTCTGGTACAATATGCAAACAAAGGATAAATTCATTATTCTGGTGGATTGATGTCTTATTGTGCTCACGTTGCTCCATTTCATGATGTAAGTGTTGTTCCCAGAGTTTGCATGACCTGTCTCATCATTAATATTTGCATGATTGATATTTTTAAATCTGCAATTGACGACTGGATAATCTTTGATTTTTCTCCTTTTTTTGGATTGCTATAATAGGAAAAATTCTTTGGTTCAGTTAATAAATTTAAGGTGTTATAACCTCTTATCTCATCCCAGTCTGCAACATGATTTGTTGGAATCTGCTGAAAAAATGGAATTAATGTTCCTACTTCTAATGTAGGCAACCACTTCCCTGGCAGTAGTTTGTATAAATGTTCCTACTTTCTTCTAGTTTTTAAATGTTTCCTATTTTCTTGAGCAGATGCATCGAGTATTAATCCCTCTAAACTGGTTGGAAATGAAGGTACTGGCAGTGAAGCTTATCATGAGCCATCCAAGTAAGTGGTTCTCTGATGGAGAGATAAATGTAGATAGATAGGTGTATTAACTTATCTACTATTTGTGCATGTATGTCTATTAAATATGTTAATCATCAATGAAATGGCATCTCCAGCAACGAATATTTTGAAGCAACAAGGCTGGAAAACTGAAAGAGTTTCATAAATGCTGATCAGTTGGGTATATAATATTTTCAGGAAAAAGAGTTCGCAGTGGGTAGGGCACACCATTATGAATTGTGTTTGCTTCATGAAGTGGAAAAGTTGTCAATTGAGAAAGGAACTAGGAGAAATTTAATTGAGCTTTGATTATAGAATTATAGCAATTCAGGGTTCTCGGTAATCATAGATGGAAATTGTTCATAAGTAGATGTACAATAAGTTGGGACTCTTGAGCTAGGATCATTGATCATTTTAACAACGTTCTGCTTCTACAGTAACTTGATCAAGTAGATGGATAGAAATTCTCTATTCTATGTGACAATAGACTTGATTGTACCGTTGGTAGAAAAGTGCTGGAGTCTAGAGTTAGTGCCTGAAAGAGCCAGCCTTGTAAAGCATATTTGCAAATATTAATTAGTAAAAAGAAGGCTGTAATGATGTTCTGTTTCCTTTGAGGCTTGCAATGATTATTTACACAAGACAATGCCTGGCAGAAAAAGCGAATCCATGGTCCAAAATGGACTTTGATAATTTGTTCTTCCAGAAGGATGAAAGTTTTTTGGGATGGAATCTTTGATTTGCACCTAATGCATTCTCCACTTACTGTTTTGGGTAGAAGCTTTGCCTTCTAAGACATGCAAAAACTGATTCCAAATGGAGTATAATTGGCAATGCCTTTAGTTGAAGCATTGAAATGACAAGGGCCCACGAGAAAATAGTTCCTGAAACATTTTTAAATTGGTGACTAAGGTTGAAACAGCAAAATTTTTTGCTGATTCAAGGGCCTGTGACTTGAATAATTTATTCAAGTTTTTGCAACTAGAGCCTTATATTTTCTATTCGCTGGCAGAAGATTGATGCATATGAGCATGAATGAGTAGAGACAGATAGAAAGAGAATGGAGGGAAGAGAGTGGAGGAGGGGAAGGAATTATATTTGTATCTCAGTGCCTTCTTTTTATGAGCTTATTTATTTCTTTGCAGGAGATCAGGCTGTTTGTCCACAATCTGGAATGAAGTAGCAAGATTTTCAAAAGATATGAAAGCACTTCTGGTTGATCGAGTTTTTGTTGTGAATGTTTTGGGTAATTCAATTTTTCTAGTTTTCTTCACTTGTAGGCCACTAGGCTATCGCAGATTTTACCAACATTTTATCTATTTATTCATTAATGACATTGGTAGAATAAGATATTACTGTGCTAATTATGTGTTTACTATTTGCTATTGTTTTGACACAGCAAATCTTTTAACATGTATAACTTGTTAAATGACAGGTTATATTGCCTACAACTTTGTCATTGGAGCATACTCATATTGGGGGCCAAAGGCTGGCTATAACATCTATCATATGGTATCAGTGTTTGCAGAATTTAGCTTATCATGGCTGCTTTCCTTTAGCGTCATTGTAGTGTTTTCTTTAATGTATTGCAAGTTCTCTTAAAAAAGTATAAGCAGTTTTTTGGCCATCTAGTAAGTACATATTTCTGGTTAACAGAGTAGTGCAGATATGATGTTTGGTGGAATTACCATCATCTGTGGGATTTTTGGAACATTAGCTGGTGGATTTGTTCTTGATCGCATGAATGCTACCATCTCTAATGCTTTTAAGGTAAGTTCTGGCATTATTTATGATCCCATTATTAATCCATTAATGTTTTAGGTTTACTATATTTTGGGTCCCTGAGCCTTTTTATACTTGAACAAAGATAAATGGATGTTCGAAAACTGTAACATGTGATCCGTAGTAATGTTCTTTAAGATAGGTTTCAAAACTCTCTCACAGTGTCTCATCTTCCGGTAAATAAAAATTTCTTTTCTATTGGACCCATTATTTTTTTGGTCACTGGTCCATATCTTTCTATCTCCACCCAATGGCAACCCATCTGCCTCTTTAAGTACTAATTATGTCATACATTTGGAGAAGTCTTCTATCATGTCAGTGAATCTAGAGCAAATGTTTTGTTTCTCTTGTGGGGGTTGTTATGACCCCTTTTGCATCGACTCTTCTCTTTTTCCTTCTGACACTGGTAATTTCTCTGTTATTCTGATGCAGCTTCTTGGTGGAACAACCTTTCTAGGTGCTGTTTTCTGCTTCACTGCCTTCTGTATGAGGAGCTTGTATGGATTCATAGCTCTTTTTGCACTGGGAGAGCTACTTGTATTTGCTACACAGGTAATCATTCAAGTGAATTTTTCCAAATGTGGTTCTCCGAAGACAGACCGCATCTTCACTTAGTTGGGTATTCTGACACTTTGATGTAGATTATGCTGTGTACTAGCAGTGGAAAGTTTTGCCTCATATTTTCACTTCTAGTTGGGAATTTCACACTAAGTTAATCAATTAAGTTACCAGAAGCAGAAAATTTTTATTAAGTTACCTCTGTTCATGATTATCTAGATTGTGAAGATTCTATTGCGTGTGAATTGAACGTAGAGAATCATGTGCACCATTTAAAGCAGTTTGCAATGAGTACTAATTACCATTAATTGTAGTCTTCTGACTACTATTAAACTGTTCAATTTCTTATTATACTCTGTCTATGCAGCTTTGATGGTATTTGAAAATGTATGTGAGTTGCATTTCCTACTATTCATGTGATTTTTGCCAATATTTTGAAAATTGTACTGTTTAGAAACCAGAAGCTGGCTGTTTGCTATTCAACCAGTTCCATGGTCAAACGATCCAAACTGTTGGGTTTAGTTTCATTAATGACGGAGCCTTTGACACATGTTTTGGTTAGATTGTGTCTGCCTGCTTTTAGTTCATAAAGTTCATGGATTCTAGACTGTGTCACTCAGAGGAATACTTCTTTCCTGAAGAGCTTAAGATCTTTTTTGAATAAATTATTTGGCACAATGCTGACAAAGAAGTTGCCTGTCTAGTTGGATAAGAGCTGGACACTCATCAATAATAGGGCATAGGCTCCAGACCCCACCCCATCACATGTTTAATGGCTTGGAATGTGAACATGGGAGGAGCAGTGATTCCAAAGGACTCTCCAGTTTATATTTTCTTTGATTGATGATATCGTCATATAATATTTCATCCTATTGCAAGCTTTGCTGAGCATATCTATCATGTTTATACCAGTACTCCTTTTGTCTTGTAGATGCTATCAACCGTGTAGATATTGTATCTTGCCTTTTCTTTCGAGAGGACGTGTCTTGCACGTGCAAATGACATATCAGTGGTTATCCTTTTGTGACTTCTGTTGATAGCTTGAGGACCTATTATTCTATATTCAATCCCTTGCATTCCTTGCATTTTAGCATTCAAATTCTTTTGCTTGAAATGAACTGGCATTTTTCTTGTATATCTTGACTTATTACAATATTCTTCCACGATTCTTCCTTCGCAGGCTCCAGTTAATTATGTCTGTCTCCATTGTGTCACACCTAGTCTAAGGCCATTATCAATGGCTATTTCAACCGTCGCTATCCACATCTTTGGTGATGTGCCATCGTCACCACTTGTTGGGGTTTTCCAGGTGTGCTTCAAACAACTCTTTTTTTGGCTAATATCTAACTTCTATGATTATTCATCAAGCTAGTATACCAACCAGAAAGTGGTTTTCCCAAACTTGATTTAAGAGTGAGAATGGCCTGCTGAGCATGATGCTTGAATTATCATACCCTGGTCTTTATTTTCTTTTGTTACTTCTCTTGTGTTATTCTTCAAAGAAACAAACTGTTTGACCTGCAAGAAAGGCCTGTTGGTTGCTCACATTTGTTCAAGTGCTGGCATTTACAAATAATCCTGATTTTATTGCTTTCTTTTCTGACTATTTTGCCATTTTTAGTTATTTTTCCTGGACTATAATTATTTTCATGTCATTGGATTATTCAAATTTCAATTGATCATGTCCAAAAGAACTTAGGTGGAAAATAGCAGTCCTTATGCAATTATTTGATCCTTGTCATACATCCACTTTCTGATGGTATTTTGTTCATCCTCATGATTCGCAGGACCGTGTTAATAATTGGAGGGAGACAGCACTAGTTCTGACATCGATTTTGTTTCTTGCTGCTGGAATTTGGTTTATAGGTGGGTAATTTGGATCCTTGTTTCAGTAAACCTGGGTAAATAATGCCAAAAGGAGACAGATCCTGTTGTGATGCAAACATGAATTCGTTAGTTTCTTTTGCTCATGGATGTTTGTTTTGAGGTGGATTGGTGTTATTGACATAAGTCATTTCATGCTTCTTGTCAGGAATCTTTCTTAAAAGTGAGGATCGGTTTGACGAGGATAGTGTAACTCAAGCACCCGCAACTGAGAAAGCGAACTTGAAACCATTGCTCGACGGGAGCAGTCCAGAGAGCGTAAATGAAGTATGACGCATCAACCAAAGCACTATGGCATGTGCTCGTGTCTCTTCCCTTGTAAGACTTCATACTCTTCCTTTGCACGGGAAAACTTATAATATAATACTCCTTAGCGCAGAATTATCTCCCGATTGTTACTTTGCTGGAGATTCCCATTGCTTTTTGCTGCCTGCTAAATTCCATTTCTTTATGGAACAGCGTGACCTACGTGCAGCAAGGCATGCTAGGATCTTGTATTCATCGGGGACTCTGTGATTAAATTGTACATATAAGGGCTTTGGGGCGATTCATGCAGAGCTTGATGCATGACACACAGTCGTCAACGTAGAAGATGATGTAGATAAAAGATTTGTCTGTAATGGTGAAGCCATGCTAATGTCTAAATTTATGGATTTGAGTCTTTTGGTTTGTTTTGCAAGTTTTTGGACAGGTTTTGTTGATTAAATAAAACGTCGAAGAAATCTCAAGCTTTTTATGGGTTCATTTTATCTGACATTTAGCTTTCCTTTCCAAGGGATTTTGTGAATAATTACTTCAGCTTGTAAAATTCTTTGAAATTCGTTTGGGCCATGCATTGTAGTCCTATCTGGAAATCTAATCTGTTTCTTATGCGATGAAGCATATAAACGCGTTTGTTTGCGTTTCGTTTAAAAAATCGTTCCGCGAAACGAAATAGAAAAAAGTGTTTCTCTCCTAAACAATTTTTGAACAAAACAACGCATTTGGAAACTTGTTCCGGAAATAAAAAATAAACGAAACATGTTTGGTAAATTTGGATAATTTTTTTATTTCTTTTATTTTGTTCTATTTTTTTCTTATTTTTCCTTTTTTTCTTTTTTTCTTTTTCATTTTTTTTTCTTCTTTTGGCCTGGCGACCAGCCGACGAGGGTCGGCCTCGCCTTGATCCGGCGAGGCCGAGCTCGCCCGGCGGGGCGAGGCGCGGCCTCGCCGGCCACCGCTGCGACGCGACTCGCCCGATCCGGCGAGGCCGAGGCTCGCCGCCGCCGGGCGAGGTCGGCCTCGCCGGATCCGGGCGAGATCGAGGTCGCCCAGCCGGGCGCGAGGCCGACCCTCGCCCGCTACGCGAGCCTCGCCGTGGCCGGGCGAGGCCGCCGCCCTCATCGGCCGGCCACCGCCATGGCCGAGGCGGCGACCGGCCAAAAGAAAAAGAACAAGAAAATAAGAGAAAAAATAAAGTGTTTCTCAAAAGTGTTTCTTAAACGTCCAAACGTATTTACGGTCTTTTTGTTCCCAGAACAAAAAAAAAAAAAGTGTTTAAAAACAAAAAAGAAAACACAAACAAACGGGGCCTAAATCACCCGTATGTACATTTACGAGTCTCATCCTACACACAAAAATGCTTTGTGTCTAAAACTGCGCAGTGTTTGTGAACTGGATTTATTTTGATGAGTGGCTGTGCAAAATGGACCGCCCTAATCAAAAATCACTTGGACAACCGAACCGGACTGCCCTAATCCTAGAAATCACTTGGACCGAACCGAACCGGTCAGTTCGATCCTAGAAGTGTTAGTTCAATTCTCAGTTCCTAAAAATGGAACCGGTGTCCGGGATGTCTTGTTCATGATTTCAAAGGAAAATTGGACCAAACCGACTAGTTACATATATTTATTATTATTTTATTTCTTTAAAAAAAAATTAGTGGATTTAGTTTACTGTTCTTGAAGAAATAGGAGTGTAATTGGATAATAAGATATTTAGATGGAAGTATAAAATTTGTCTCAAGAGTTCTAAATTTGTTTTTGAATATGCTTTCTAAATAAGATATCTTGACGGAAACATAAGAAGAAGTAGAAATTGATTCCATTGGATTGGATTGAGAATTGATCACCCTTCAAACCTATAGATGGTTTCCAGGTCTTGTGATGTTGTAATTGGATTCAACTCTAAGAGATAGACAATGACAGTAGCTCCATAAATTTGAATGATATTCGGTACATGAGATCTCCCTTTAAGAACAATGTTGGGTGAATTGAATCTCCTTTAGATGCTTCCAAGGTTACTCTAAGTAGGAGATAATATAATACGAACTTGGAATTCGCAATCCCATCTTGATCCCTTATTAACTCGGTTGCCAATTCACAACTTGTGATCTTGGTAAGGGGACTTGAGATCTAGGGGCTTAGGTGCGGGTCCACAACTCCCAAACTTGAGATCTAACACACAACCTAGGGTCTATAACAGCTAATCTCGAGATTGTTTATTGGTGTCAAAATATGACATACGGGAATAAAAATGGAGGATCGTCTCTCTTTACAAAAAGAAAAAGAAAAAAAAAAAAAGAAGATAAAAGAGAAACAAGAGAGAGATCTTGAAGATTGTGTAATGCTTACTTTTCAAAATCTGTATTTAAACCATGGCGATGTTTAATTGTCTCTCCTTTCATCTTTGGATCCCCTCTAATGATATGGGACGCAATGTTGGAAGTGAAGGAATTTTGTGCAAAATTTCCTCTCATGATATTGGTTACTACTTCTTGATCACTTGTACCAACCAAACAATTCGCTACATTCTCTAACAAGGTGCTTTCACAGTTAGTGTTTTTCCCAATCTCTAGTGTTATGTCAAAACTTGCCTCCATGATGATTATCCAATTGAGACAATCGATCAATCGTTACAAGACGTATAAAAAAGTTTGTCTATTTCAATTAGTTTCTTAATTAAACTTAAACCACTAATTCATAATTGGAGTAAATAGTTTTATAATCAACAATAGCCTGAATCTCAAAAAAGTTCTTCAAAGCAATCATGGAGAGAGGTAAACTAACAGCACTGCCTCCCTGGGTATAGTATTCTAGAATTTCATCTCCTACACAGGAAGTACACAAACAATTGCTTTGGTTGCAAAACCAAGCACTCAATTTTTAACTCTCTATTAATCCAACCTCAGTCCCTCGATCCTGTAGTGTCCCCAACATAGTTTGGTCAGGAGGGCCTCGGACTCGGGTTCTAGGACCAAAGTCCGAGCCTCAAAATCCAAACACCTAATTAAAATGCACTCTTTTCTTCTTCTTTTTCATTCACTTTTCTCCCATTTAACCGTGCCACTGAATATGTTCGTTCACAAAATATCTTTCATCAAAGGTTGAATCTTCGATTTTTTAAGTAAATTGGGTTTTGTGGTGACTTAAATAGGAAGCAATGTGCATGGAATGAATCACTAATGCTAATGAAACTAATGGAACTAATTGAACTTAAAGAATAAAGAATTGCAAATAAGAACGATAAATCGATAAATTGAACTATAGAAACAATTGATTTTACTTGGACTTATACAGCCTTGTACACAGTGTAATTGTCAATGTGCTGTTATCTTCTCAATTATGAACTTCAACTACCTCTGAAATTCTCGACTCTCCGCTTCACAATCTTGAACTGCGTATTCTTATCTATAAGTAGTTATAGTCCACAGGGTTTCTGCCGTTTAGACATTCTTTAAATGTGTTTGACCGCTGTTATTTTATGTCGACAACTTTTTCGGTCACTTTTCATTGATATTAACATAATCTTGTTACATCAATTTGCAATCAAATTACTTGACCTTTTCCGTTGATAACTCAATCTCAACACCTTTCACTAAGTCTTGGATTATTTTGGGTGTCAACATTAACATCTTAAATTTATAGCAACTTAGAAAAATTTTGATTTAGTAGTAAAACAAAATAAGGAAAAGCTTTGTTTTAGCCTTCTTTGCTTAACCACCAAGGGTTGGCGCAGTTGGTTGGGCCGCCAAGAAATTTGCTACTTGGGAACTAAAGATCACTTGGCTCCAAGGCACTGACGTAAACCAAAATTTTAATTTAACAGGTTCATTGAGCTTGCGGACTGCTTCGTTGTGCAAGAATAATGATACGCGGGGTGAAAAGAAGAGAGAATGATTTGTTTATTTATTTGTATTTGGATTCTACAATGAAAGTACTATGACCAAAAGCAGAAAGAATTCTAGAATGAAAGTACAATTTTTAAACTCTATGGACTTTGTGTTATTCCTGGAACTTCCCGAAGGACACCATAAAATTCTATTGCAAATTTGAGTCCTAAATTCATTCAATTAAAATTTCTAGGGACAACTTAAAAACTAGCATAAAACGCAATAGACGAAAGAGCATATTTACCCCTAAAACATTTCTTTCTATGCTTGCTAATTTTATAAGTAAAAGGTATAAATCAATCGATGGGTTTCTTTACTCTTTTGTTAAGGTCTTCGTTGGGCCTTTCACCCGATCCATTGGGCCTTCTGGACCGTGATTCTATACTATTTATGGATATAATGAATATATGTTTTATCCTAATACCCTAAACAAAACTCTTATTTTAGCTTTAGTCCCAATTCTATCCTAAACTCTTTTCGTCACATCAAAAACCACAAATTAATGTCCAGTCCCACTTCTACCTTGATTTTTTTTTGTCTCGTAAATAGTCACTAACTTTTACTGGAGTCTCATATTTACCTTTGTTGACTCTCTTTCCAAATCACCCTTCGTGATGTGGCATTTTTATGTCATCGCTCAACCTTTTTTCCCCACATTTCATATCCAAGAATATACCTTTTGAAAATTTGAGTAAAAATTAGAGCAATTAGAGTTGGATTTCTTCAATTGTTGTTACTCTTAAGAGAGTATTCCTTCCACCTCGTTAGTGGGCCTTCAACTTTGCACTCAGTCTTTAGTTTCTTGCCGTCGAAGAGCTCCTCGAAAAACTCGATTCGGGATGCTTAAACAAATCATGCTTAAGAGTTTTCCATCTCTTGATTGTCAAGAGAAATTTTGAATAGACTCAAGTAAAAGTTATTGATTTTTTAGAGTGGAATTGGGACTAGACCTAGAGTTGAAGGTTTTTTATGGGACAAAAACAGTTTAAGATAGAATGAGGTCTAAATCTAAAGTTGGGTTTTATTAGGGAAATAGGCTTATCTTTCGAGGAAAAGGGGGTCCAGGGTAATCCATTACTTCGTAGGACTATATTGAGAATATATCGGAAGGTTGGCTTGTATAATTGGTCTCTGATGTGATAGTATTGATCAATATAATTGACTTATATGAATTCTAATTTATTTTTATATTTATTAAGGCTGTGTTTGACACTTGGGCTAAAATTGAGGATAAGATAAAATTTATCCTATCTTGCGTTTAGTGTTTGCCTAAGATATGATAAAGTCGGATATAAATGGAGATATATACTATATAAAATTATCTTCTTGAGGAGATGGGATAAAAGATGATAGGATTTCTAACATTTATAATAGGAAAATTATTTTCCTTGAATGACAATCTTATTAAATTAACAAATTAAAATTATATTTCAATATAAATTATATTTGAATTCTAATATAAGATATCAAAATAACAAAAATAACAATTTAATTATTTTAATTAATCCTATTTTTATTTATATATTAAAAGTTAATTCTATATCATAATATATATTCAATATATAAATATAAATATATATTTACATCTATTACATATTTTAGGTATTTTAGTAATTTAAGTATATTAGTATAGTTTACTATTTAATAAAATTTTATTAGAGAATAATGGAATGGGAAAAATAAATTTAAAAATAATTTAAAAATAAAGGAAAATAAAATAAAATAACAAATGAAAATAAAGTAGGCAAAAGTGTTGCGAGAGATTTTCATCATCTCTTATCCTCTCTATTTGTAAAAATTTGATTCATTTATATTAATATATCATTTATATCAAACAATATACATGATATGATATGCACATATCTGACTTTATTACTGTAATCACCAAACAATTGATAGAATATAGCAAAATCTCATGATTTTATATTCCATCTTATCTAGTCATATCCTAATCGGAAATACGAATGACCAAATGCAGCCTAAAAGAATGATTATATAAAGTAGCCTAGTAAAAATAGCAATTATCATTACTTATATTGTGTACTACTAGTTATTCGCTCCAAAATCATCAATGGTGATCACCAATTGAACAATACGGATTAAACGAACCTAATTGATAATCTCCAAAGTCACATTGCAAACCCTTATATTTGATTGATAGAAAATTACAACCCTTATATTGGGGAGGGAGAGAGAGAGAGAGATTTTGAAGATTGTGCAATGCTTACTTTTCAAAATCTGTATTTAAACTATTGTCTATACTTTCATCTTTGGATCCCCTCTGATGATCTAGAGAGAGATTTTGAAGACTGTGCAATGCTTACTTTTCAAAATTTGTATTTAAACTACATTGATATTTTATTGTCTCTCCTTTCATCTTTGGATCCCCTCTAATGATCTAGGATGCAATGTTGGAAGTGAAGGAATTTTATGCAAAATTTCCTCTCATGATAGTGGTTACTACTTAATCACTCGTACCAACCAAACAATTCGTACATTCTCCCAACAAGGTGCTTTCACAGTTAGTGGTTTTCCCAATCTCTATTGCTATAACAAAACTTCCCTCCATGATGATTATCCAATTGAGATGATCGATCGATTGATAAAAGTTTGTCTATCTCAATTAGTTTCTTAAATAAACTTAAATCATTAATTCATTATTGGAGTAAATAGTTATATAACTTATAATTGCCTGAATCTCAAAGTTCTTCAAACCAATCATGGAGAGAGGTAAACTAATAGTACTGCCCCTTTGGGAATAGTATTTGAGAATTTCATCTCCGACACGCAAAGTACATAGACAATTGCTTTGGTTGCAAAACCGAGCACTCAATTTTTAATTCTATCAATCCAACCTCAATCCCTCGATCCTGGAGTAGACCCCTGACAACATGGACACTAGCTCGCGGCATAGTTTGGTCACGAGGACCTCAGACTCGGGTTCTAGGACACAAATCCGAGCCTTAGATTCCGAACACCAAACTAAAATGCACTTTTTTTTTTCCCCTTTTTCATATACTTTTCTTTCTTCTTAACTGTTTTGACAAAAATATTCGTTAACAAAATATCTTTCACCAAGGGATGGATCTTTGGGTTTTTAAGTGAACTGGGTTTTAAAGCAACTTGGATAGGAAGCAATGTGTATGGAATGAATCACTAATGCTAATGAAACTAATAGAACTTAAAGAATAAAGAATTGCAAATAAGAATGATAATCGATAAATTGAACTGTAGAATTTTTTTCGAGTGTTGTTGATTGCGGATCCTTTACAATTGATTCTACTGGGCTTCATATAGCCTTATACAAAGTATAATTGTCAATGTGTGGTTATCTTCTAAATCATGAACTTTAGTTACCTTTGAAATTCTTGGCTCTGTGCTTCATGATCTTTAACTGCATATTCTTATCTAGAGGCAATTATAATCTTTAAGGTTCTTTCAATTAGAATTTCTTTGGGTGAGTTTTATTGCCATTGTTTATGTCGATAGCTTCTTTGGTCTCTTTTCATTGATAGTACCATAGTCTCGTTACGTCAATCAAGCATTCGTCAATTTGCAATCAATTTAGTTGACCTTATCCATTGATAACTCAATCTCGACAATTTCCGCTAAGTCTTGGATCATTTTTTGGTGTCAGCGTTAACATCTCAACTTTATATCATCATAGAAATTTTTTTGGTTTAGTAGTAAATAAGGAGAAGTTTTGTTTTACCCTTCTTTCTTTAACCAAGGGTTGGCGGGGTTGGTTGGAGCACCAAGAAATTTGCGACTTGGGAACTAGAGGTCGCATGTCTCGAAGTCACCTACAAAAACTAAGACTTAAAACTAAGACGAGTTCTTCGTTGGGCCTTTCACCCGATCCATTGGGCCTTTTGGACCCTGATTCTATACTATTTATAGACATCATGAATATAAATTTTGTCCTAATACCACCCCCAAAAAAAAGCCAAACTTTAGCTTTAATCCCAATCCTATCCGAAATTGTTTTCATCTCATAAAAAATCATAAACTTTAGATCCAATCCCAATTCTTCCTTAATTTTTTTTTTTGTTTCATAAAAATCACCAACTATTACTTGAGCTTTACATTTGCTTTCATTAACCTTCCATCCAAAATTGCCCCTAGTGCTATGGTATTTCCATGTCATTGCTATGGTTTTTTTTCCCAAATTTCATATTTAAGAAGATATCTTTTGGAGATGAATTTTCATGTCACCCCAAACAACGTCATATTGGATTTGAAATTTGGGTAAAAAATAGAGTTGAATTTCTTCAATTGCTATTACTCTTAAGAGAATATTCCTTCCATCTCGATCGGGGATCTTTGATTTTGTGCTCAATCTTCAATTTCTCGTGCTCGAGAGTCTTCCATCTCTCGTTGTCAGAGAGCTCATGCTCGAGAAACTCAACTCATGATGCTTAAATAGCTCGAGCTCAAGAGTTTTTCATATCTTGTTTATCAAGATAAATTTTGGATGGGGGGTAGACGGGGTAGATATGGGACTCAAACAAAAGTTAGTGGTTTTTTAGGATAGAATTGGGATTAGAATTTGAATTGGCGATTTTTATAGGACAACAAAAAAGTTTAAGGTATAATTGAGATTGGATCTAAAGTAGGGGTTTCTTTTAGGGAATTAGGCCTATCTTTTGAGGGAAAAAGGGTGAAGGGTAACCAATTGCTTCATAGAAACTATATTGAGAATACATCAGAAGTTTGGTCCGTAAAATTTGCCTATGATAGATTTTTTATTATAGTGGTGGCTATGATCAACTTATATGTGTTAGCGGGGTTTACATCCATGTGGAAGAAGCCCAATAAATAATAAGCCTAAAATGGCTTAAGCCCATACGATAAGTTATATGTAGAAATATGATTTTCACTATCTTGTAAGTGGTAAGGGCAAATAAATCAGTTGAAATATAGTAATGAGAAAAAAAAAAAAAAAAAACTTTGGGGTTTGCGGATCAGTTTGATTTACATTAAGCTGGCATTGGAGGTCGCTTCATGGTCTAATTGAGCTGAAATTCTATCAGCATATTCGTGGCGCATTTTCTCAAATTTGGATAGTTTAATTTTCGTTTGAAACTCTAGGTTTTTTTCGTGATTGATTAAAACTTGCATTTTTTGTCAATTTATCCTTGATTTCTTGTGAATTTTATGTGTATTGCCAAGAATGATGTTATTAAGATCTTTGCTACTATATACTTCTAGTATTTACTAGAGAACTTTGTTCACCTAATTTTGTTGATAGTAAAGCTTTTGGGAGGACTCCGGTTCCGTGATTTTTTATCTCCTCACACCAAGGATGTTTTCCATGTAAAAAAAAATCGCCTTGTATTTACGTGTTTGATATTTATTTTACTTTACTATATCATTTCCTATTAGACTTACATAAGATGGGAAATTATTCTATTCCGCTACGTTAATCCGATATTGTTCGGGTTGCTACTGTTCTCCCACCAATATGAATTTTCAAATTATTGCCATATCCCATATTAGATTGATCCTATAGAGAAGCCTAGGAAACCTAGCAATTATCATTTCTTGTATCTTGTGTTGCTAGTTATTCGCTCAAAAATCATCAACAACGATTGTCAATTGAGTGCTGATTAAACGAAGCTGATTCATGATCTCCGACGTCAAATTGCAGCCATCATATTTGATTGACAGACAATTCCAACCTAGAAAGGAGCAAGAACTCGGTTCATGTGCTCATTACAAAGTAGGACCACGGTTGGTCGTCTAACACCAAACTTCGAATTACAAGAAGAAGGGCAAATATGCAAGAAAAAACATGTAAAGAAATTGTACTCTTTGACATCAAACTCGGCTTTCTGAGGGCGCCAAAACTAGTCATAAGCAGAAGAACGTCCCCTTCAGGATCTTGAGGGGGACAATGGCTTCACTTGCAAAACCCTCGCACCACAGACAAGTTCAAACATGTCTGTAGAATCAAGACAACCCATATGACAAAATCCATTCTTTTCTCGCTCTGAATATGACAGAATCTCGAGTTAGCTAATACGGGACAAAGGAGTACTTGCTTCGATGTCCTCCCAAATTATAATGATATCGCCAGGTTGGCCCAATTTTCAATTCTTCAATAAAGAAAGAGGAAACAAAAAATGTTGAAAGGGGTTTTGGCCTGACGAATGAACTATCATTAGTGCTACATTCGTGGAAGATTATTAACACCACTATCTTATATTAAACAGAATATACGAATCTCAACGACAATCTTTCAATGTGATCTGCTTTTCGTATCCCGTTTATCATTCCCATAACTTGGTCAGATGGAACTTCTTGAGAATATCTCTTTGTTTATTTTTTCCCCATTCGAACACATGGCCCGCACAGGATTGTACACGGGATTTATCTATTTAAAAAGACCAACATGTACAAAAACTCTTGCTTTATATTAAACGGTCAATACCATTAAAAATATCGAATTGGTATCACAATTATTTATTTATCATAAATTGATTTTTTGTCTCGTAAAAATCTCAATTTGATACTTTTGCGACACCTTACCCTCGAACCAAGTCTACCTTTCGTCATAATGCATATGTGTGGATTTTCCATGTTAGATTTGTCATTCTCTATGTCAGATTCGTCTTACAATAATGAGCGCGTTGATACATATGTATTTTAACTGTATACTGAACTAAATGCTAATAGAGGGAGATTCGGAGAAGAGTACCGATTTGAATTTTTTTTAGAGGAAAATTAGTGATGGAGTAAATTTGTCATGAGATACCATTGGTGAAATGAAAATTATTTTTTGATAAATATATCATTAAGGTATCAATTTGAAATTTCTAATGATATTGACCTTTCTTTCCATATCATGATTTGGCACTCTCATGTTTATAGTGTATTTGTTGCCACAATGAATGTGTCTTATCTCATGATGAAGTGTCTCATCCTGCCATGTTGACACCACAGCTCTTCTAGAATGTTGAAGTAAGTGCATTAACTATTTAGTATCTCTCTTTGTCTAAACGCAAGGCTCATGGATCGACAACTATAGATCTAAGTTCTAGATCTAAACAAGCAATTCCGAGTTCGTCAAAATTCCACGCCATCGATTTAAGTCTTTATAAATATATATATATATATATATATATATATATATATAAGAGTGACTGAAGGTGTCAATGGTAATTGGGTGATGCGGCGAAGACAATTCTCAATGATTTCGGATGATTTCCCCCAAACAATACTCGTCTTATTTTATTTATATTTACGAAGTATATACGATATTGCTTTTGAACCATCCTCAAACTAATACTTGAATTAATTTAAAACCAAGATCGAGTATTGTGGCCAAAAATATTATTTAGCCATAATTTTTCTTTTTTCTTTTTTTCTTTTTGGGGAGGGAGAGGGGAAATCCCAATCAGTCCTACTTATTATAAGAATGTCAATTTTGTCATAAAGTTTTCAATTTTGATAATTTAATCCTAAACTTTTATAGAAAATTCGGTTATATTTGTTTTAATTAGTTTTCACAAAAAATTACTGATGTGGTAATCCAGTTATTACCTATCATTTTACGCGGCATACCATCTTGTTAATGGTTCAGCTAAATTTGGCCAAAAGAATTACATTGGAATATTGTTAAAAAGGTCATGACTAAATTGGTAAAATGAAATAAAAATGTAATTAAATTAATATTCTCAATACAAGCCCTAGCCATCGCAGACTTATGACTAATTGGATCATTGTCATGAAATGGGAAGAAAGATTTTTGAATATTTTTTCAGAGCACCATGTTCTTTTGTCTCACTTAAGGCTTAAAGTTGCGACAAACAAGATCGAGTGCTTTATGGGTACGGAGATTTGTTGACCAAATGACAGAAGGAACCACATGGAAGGGGAGGGGAGAATATCAGTTGCAAATAAAGTACAGATCAAGTTTAAAGTTGTGGTTCAAGAAAGGACCATCCTCATCTCCCATTTGTCTGGAAGCCTTCTTTAGAGCCGCTCAAAGATTCGAATCTGTAGAAAACGAAGTTAAGAAACATGTTGAGCCAAAGCCCCATTCTCTTTAGCATAAAGATTCTTATTTTAGGCTCCCGGATGAAAAGATTTTGTGTGAATACTAGCCAATTATCTTCTCACTATAAAATTTATTTTTCCTTGTAAGTTAAGAAACTTTTAATCTTGTTAATGAGTGTTTTATGAGTACTTGTTACGCATACTTAATATGAGAAAATAGTGAATGAGAAATTGCAACCTTACTTTATGTGGCTTCTCAACTAGTATCTAGGGGCACATTTTAATAGAACCATTTTGTTTTTTGAAATAGTGACTTTACGTAACACGAGGAAACTAGTGTGTTGAGAACTGTAATTTTTTTTTTTAATTGCTTATTTAATGATTAACCTCAAGAGACTCATTAACTTTTTTAAAAATCAAACATTTCGAAAATTCTATTGGCATATGACTGATTTTTATGTGTATCGATTGGGCCATTAACTGTAGATCCATGTCATTTTTCAATGGATTATAACCGTCTTTTTAAAGGAGGGGTTGAAGACTCTTACACATGGGTAATCGAATTCAAGACCAACCTAGCAAGTATCAATTAAGCTGTTAAAGAATATGCTCTCTCTCTGTTTTTTTTTTTTTTTAAACAATTCTCCACCTATGAACATATGGCTACTGAAATATTTTTCCACGGACAGTTAGGCTTCATATAGACGCATTAACAATGTCTTTCGTCATTGGTCTATAATATTGATAATCTATAACCTATAATGACCAGGCTCCAGCTAATACAGGAAGACGGTATAAATTGTTGGTGAATTCGACTTTAGGGCACAGCCCCTGAGGAGAGCCTTGAAATCCGCTTCTGTCAAACTAAGTAGGCCACGTTGTTTAAATAAACGACATCATTCTGACCATAAAATGCTAAACTATGTTCTCAAGATCGAGACGAAAGAGCATTTTCGTGCAGGTAGTACCCTAGGTTTTATAAAGCATGCAAGAGGCATGAGTACATGTGACAAGTCTTTGTAAAATATGCTTCCCAGAAAAAGTTTACTAAATTCCATCAGCTTTTCGTCCAATTCTTATAATTTCATTTCTTGTAAAAATAAAGAATAATCATTATTATTATCTTAATATATGTCTAGAGCTTTTACGTACTAAATTTGGACCAGCTAATTCGACGGATATCAACCAAGAATCAGACCTTAGTCCAGTCGATTTCACAACAAATGACATCTCAGTTGAAAACCACTAAAACCAAACTACTGGTCCTTTTTCATGTTATTAAAGTTATAGGTATTCTAAAGATATGATGTTCATAAGAAGTCGCGCAATAAAAATACTCAAAAAGGACCAGCCCTTTCAACTCAACTTGTCAGGTAGAATAAGTTGTTATCAAAATATACTTTCAAGAGGAAAAGAGGAAGTTCATAACACTCGGTGATTCAAAATTAATGAAAAGGACAACAAAATGGTCCTCTGAATCTCTCGAAATTTGGATTTGTTCCACCGTCTGAAGAACTATTTTATCTTCCCAGTACCACTTATCTCACTATCTGTAAAAAGATATGGTAAACCCATGATATTATGTAAATGATTCTCTATCAACAAAATAGCTAATATAAATCCTTGGCGACTCTTGTTTATGGCCTCAACGCGCACCCGATCGAATTGTGGTTATATCATTTTATAACAAAATAACAAAATGAGACTTTTGTTACGTGCCCTAAACACCGTAATTAAGCCACATTTGATGTGATTTGAATATATGTAATGAAACAAAACTCTGGTTTCAATGTCTCACGTCATGCGAATTGCTGCACCTCACAAAATTTTTTCCTTCGGAATGTAAGGACAATTTTATTTAGTAACGAATAGCCCGTTTCTCCATAGAACATAAGCAAACCAATGTTTAACTGGTTTCAGCTTTTGGTGATCGATTACGATGTATGTGTGCCACGTAGAAATAGAATGAGGTGGAAAAAAATATATAAGAAGAAATGGAAATGGGATGAAAAGAAAAGGGAATGGAACATAATGGAGCACTCTTTATAATCCATATTTGGGGAAATGATGATGTGACGGTACCGTAAATTTTCCACAATGAATGATGGCTTCTCTACATTTAGATCTCTCTATCTTTAGATCTTCAGCTTGGATGATATGAGTAGATTTGTTTCTTTACAAAAAAAAACTAGTACTCTCTTAGCATGTGCTTTGAATTGCACCGTTAGCTAACGATACTGTTAGGCTAGCAATACTCTTACATTTGATTGTGTCCAAGATATCACTGGGTATACAAGAACGTGAGAGTCAAATTGACTTCAAATGTGCCCCAGAAGATGAATTAGATAAAGGAGGAAAGAGTCCGGCATAGCCTTTCTTCGTCTTTTCTCTCTTAGGAAGAGTCGTCTCTACCCATGTCAGTGGTAGCTCCTTTAAGGGCGCCAGACCCTAGAAAAATCCCTTAAACCCTAGCAGGTGATCTTTTCCCTCGTCCTCTTCTTTTCGTTTTTTAATTTTTGCACCTTTGTGACTGGTGCTGCTTTCTCTGTATTGGGCTAAAATGGATGATAGGGGTTATCCAGATGCTCGAGCGACCCATCTCTGCAGAAAATTGGGAAAGTAATAGTCAGAAGTTAAAAAACGTAGCTATGGATGGAGTTGTATAAAGAGTGAAGTTGAAAGAATGTCAATTTGTCAACTTGACGTTCTTTACGAAGCTGCGGACAAACCCTAACATTAATGTCCTAGCTTTCCAAAAGACAATGAGAAAGGCATGGGAGATGGAGGATGTGATTATCTCTCTCTGTTGGGTTCAAATATTTTTGTTTTTGCTTTTTTGAGGAAGATAAAATATGAGTACTTAGATGGTGGATCTTCCTAATTTGCATATCATATTTTACTTCTAAAATGGAGAGGGCCAATGAAGCCTAATGGCCCCGTCAGAGGTTATTTGAGAGTTGCAGGGCCTCATTATTGGGAAGAACCTAGTGAACCCCGTCTAGTGAGGGTTGACCCTCCCTCATCGGAGTTCTACGCTCGCATGTGTTGGAGGCCAATTACCGCCACCACCCCTACTCTACCTTCATCAAATTGGACGGTAAATAATGGAAAGATTTGACTGTACCGACCAAATAAGGTCAATAATTCACTTGATTAGATAACTTTCGTTTTTCTCTATTTTTTTCGCTCACTAGAACCTTTCAAAGTAAATGCCTGAAATCACCTATAGAAGAAAGGCTCCTTAGGTCCACTCTATGGCTCCTAGCCAGGAGCTTTGTCCTCAGTTTTGGTGTTTTTAATTTATTTATTTTCGTATAATTTGGTGATGATACTTTATGACGGAAGGCCTGCATATCCCTAAAAAAATGGCCCAGTCGTATAAAATACGATGTTAACAACTAAACTACTCCATCCATCTCAAAAGAAAAAGAGACTAAATTAGGAACTAATCCCATTATTGGGCACAGACAGGCTTCCGATTGGCACTCTACAATATAAAAACTCGAAAAATCTTTTCATTCGTCTCCGTATCTTCTCAGCACGCATTTTTTAAGAATCTGTCTGGTCTATTCTCTAAGCAACTCCACCTCAACACTCAACAGCTAGAGAGAGAATTTTTTGAACAATTCACACGTGGGACTGAATGAAAACGAAGGATCAATAGCAAGTTAGAGCAAGTATATAAACGGAGGCTCAAAAGCAATACCTTGTGGTTGTCTTGTGGCCTACAAGGAACGGAACAGGTAGAGCATTTTTCAGAAAAAGCCAAGAAGGTTAGTTTCTTCACTTGAATCTGTCTTAGCTCCTTGTGTTACAAGATCATAAGTACATGTCCCATAGATCTCATCTCTCGTGCCCTAATTTGTGAACGACAACAGTGTTCCTCCGAGCATCCGCACAGTCACTACTGCTGCTTTTTCTCCTCAATCGCATTTGCATCATACATCGTCTATTTATTATCTGGACTAGAATTTTGTCTAACTCCTGCAAGATCTAATGCAGAACTCAGAAGGAAATCATCCGCATCGTTTTTATTTTCATAAATGGAAGTACTCTCTGCAAAATGGATAACCGAAACGGTAACACAAAACATTTCTAGCTTTGAGCCATTAAAACTATGTATGCAGTGACTTATTAAAGATCTGTTTCAGTAGTGTCATAATGGACTTTTTTGTTTCTGCCATGTGGTATCATAATTGTTACAGAGAATGGATGACTTCAACAACTTCATCCACCAATACAACACCAGCTCTCCTGATAATGGAGGACTCATGACTGAAGAAATTGCTACTGCCCTGGGAGAGACTAATAACAAAAACAGTAATTTGCAGAACTGTTTGTATCCAAGCCTCCATCCTTCGTATCCTCCTTTCACTTCCCAGAACTCCATTACCTCCACCACCACCACCACCACATGCAGTGACTCGTCCAGCGAGAGATCTTGGACTGGCCATGAGAGGCCCGCCAAGCTCTTGAAGGCCAGTACCTGCGGTTCTTCCTCCTCCTCACACCTCTTTTCGTTCAGTACATCGGCTTCAATGGCCTCGAACCTGCAACAGCAAGTTTATGGGAATTTGCAAAACCCTTCCGCAACTCCAAAGAAAGAGGCAGTTTCTCAAGAGTACAATATGACCTTCGGATCTTTGAGCTCGGGGGGTGTTCATCCCAATAACCAAAACTCAGCCAAAACTCCAGCCCCAAAGCCGATCTGGGGATTAAGAGAGCTTATCCTGTTTCACGGACTCCATCAAGTGCTCAAGACCATATTTTAGCTGAAAGAAAGAGGAGAGAGAAGCTTAGCCAGAGGTTTATTGCTCTATCTGCCATTGTTCCAGGCCTAAAAAAGGTACTAATTGATATTTTTATCAGTTAAATTAATCAGATTCCATTATATGCCACAAAATGGATACATGTGGTAAGCAAAAGGCCAATCGTGGTCGATTAATTGATCGAATTTGAAATCGAATATCTTAATTGATCTCTTTTCTGTACAGATGGACAAGGCCTCTGTTCTTGGAGATGCCATCAAGTACTTGAAACAGCTTCAAGAACGTGTGAAGTCGCTAGAGGAGCAATCGAAGAAGAAAACCATGGAATCGGCGGTCTTCGTAAAGAAATATCAGCTTAGCAATGATGATGATGGCTCGTCTTGCGATGAGTCCTCAGACGGTTATTCTGCGGACCAAGCATTACCGGAGATTGAAGCTCGGGTTGCGGACAAGGACGTGCTTATCCGCATTCACTGCGAGAATCAAAAGGCTATTGCAGCAAGAATTTTTGGGGAGGTTGAAAAGCTTAACCTTTCCATTGTTCAAAGCAACGTGGTGAGATTTGGCAGCTCCACTCTTGACATCACCATTGTTGCTCAGGTAAATATAAATCTGAGCATCTTCTTCTAAGTTGATTAAAAATTACTCCACTTGAAATGAACGTAAATTGTTGTGTTTGAAGATCTTTGCCAGTTTTATATCTTTGTGAAAGTAAAATCTTTGAATGCAAATTTGGGCTCTTTTGTCTTGAAAGTTGCTAATCTTTGGTCTTTATGTTATCGAATTCAAATACAAGGAAGATCGCGTTTAGAGAAAAGGGTATGATTTTTTTAATCCTATTTCGATTTTCAATCATGACTAGAGCAAAAGGATGCGGAAAACATTGAAAGGCTTGGCGATTGATAAAACTTCAGAAAGGTAGTGCATTTCAGAAAAATTAGTATAAGAGTGACGATTCATGAAAAATAAATAAATAAAAGCAATTCACTACGCACAAAGAAAAGCTGAAAAAAAAAATTATGAAATCCAAATGCAGCTTGATCCTCTCCTTTCCTGTTCTCTGCGTGTGTTCATGACCTATTAATGATCTAACAAAACAATTATTCTCTATTTATTTTGAACTTCTACTATCTACTTTTTATTAACTTGTTTGTTTATATATTTATTTGCCAGATGGATGATGGGTTTAGCTTGACGGTCAAGGAGATAGTGAAAAATCTGCGGTCTTCACTATTGAAGTTCTGGTTCAGATGAAGATGTTGGGGTTCATTGTTGATTAACGTTGCTTCGTCCTCTGTAAAAACCCAATTTGCCAAAGTTTTAGTCCGTGAAGATTGTGATTTTGGGTAGTTTTTTTTTTTGGCCTTCGTTTACTCTTGCATAGTTCAACATTGTTTGTTGAGTGAACCCATGCATGATGTAAAAAAGATGTTTCCATGCGATTTCTTCTTCTTCTGTTCTCATTGCCCTTATGTATTTGGAAGATTCATGGAAATAGTAACTTTAATAAGATCATTGGACTAAACGAGTTGTTTGCGTTGCTCATCTATTCAAAAGTTTTTACATCTTTAAATGTATTATAACAATAATCACGTTGAATCCCAACAAGTTTACTATATAACCGATATAATTAAATTGCCATAAATCACGTACACTCTAACAAAAGGGAGAGGTTTTTTCTTCCTGAATGCATGCGGTTAATTCCAGATGGATATGCAAAATGTTGGATCAAATATACTTATCTAAGAGCCAGCAATTACATTTGATATTGGATTAGGACAAAAACAACGAGCTTATTCCACGCCCCCCATTTATTTATTATATATAATTAAAGTGGGAGCTAAGGAGAATATTTTCTATTCTATAAGTCTCGTGGAACTTCAATTTGCCTCTGTGATTGCCACATGGTATGAAATATGACATCGTTTTCTCAAGTGCCATATTCGACCAATAAGTTTTCAGCTTAAAATAATTTGTCATCCACTGATTTCCATCTCTTATTGAGTTTTTTTTTTTTTCCTTTTGGATCTATATCTATTATCGAGTTTAAAATTTAAAAAGAAAAAAAATTATGGATAAGTACAAAGTTGGTAAGCAACAATCAATCAAAAAGATTTTTGTAGTACCATTTTTTTTTTATCTTCAAGTTAAATATTTAATTTTAAATAGAACAAATATATAGATAACGAGAGGACATCTTTGAATCTATTCGTAAATGATGAGATTCGCTTTTGGACAAATTACAGTAGTTAAAATAAATAAATCCTTTGATAAAAATCCAAACAAAACTAGAACAAACTAAGGGGATATTTTAATAATAAATATAGTATTATTCATTTTAATTATGAGTTATTTTATGCCAGTGATCAGTTTCAGTACATCAAAGAATATTACAGTGATGAAGAAAAATATGTTAAAAATATGGATAAGGGGAAAGTTCATGAGTTTTAATTTTTTTAATACAACTTTTGTCCTTTTTTCCTCGGCAATTAAAATATTTGAGTTCAAACTTGAAAAGTTAATACAGATAAAGGATGTTTAATACAATTTTTAAATGATATATTTTATTTTGAAAACATACATGTTGAATTTAATGAAATCAATTTACTTTAAGTACATAATTTTCAGTATATATTATTTTATTAGATGATGAGATATCACTTAATTTTAATATTTGAATCAGATTAGTAATGGACAAAGTTAAAATATATAATTATCAACATATAAAAGGATCAATTTATAACTTAAACTGAATAAGTTCCACTTTAAAAGTACATATTAGTGATATATATTATTGCTAATTAAAACATAACTGATTTTTATTAAAGTAATTTGTTTTTCTGACAAAAAAAAGTAATTTGGTTTAGTGCATTAAAATTTAAAGTAAGCATCTTCAATCACTTAATTTGAAAACTGAATAGATTATAATAAAACTAAACCTAAATTATAACTCAATTTATTAAATTATATTTTAATTGTGAGGGAATAAGACGGAATAATTAAATCATTTTACTTCAATATTACCAAAAAGCTTGATTTTTATCTCAAACTTACAATAAAATATTTTAAAGGGAAATCATATTAATTTGCAACTTACTTAAAACATAATTTTTTTTTTATCTTATTCGGTTTCATTTTTTACCTTTCTAACTGACTTATTTCCACTATGGCTTCCATCTTTATATAATAAAATCACCTTTATCAATTTATCTTCTGTTAGGAAAAATAACTTCATAACGTGTGTGTATATACAAATATATATGTGTATATATTTTTATAATTATCAAATAAATCTCATCTCTTCTCTTACATCACATCTCATATCTTTTATGGGCAAGTTGGGAGTCAAGCTTTGTGATTACTTTGAGCCACGTCAGTTGCACATTTGAAGCCCCACGTGTATTTTCAATAAGGACAGCTTGGTTTGATGTCCTTCAAATATACAGAACATCCAGCTTGGAATGAACTAAAAAATAACCCAAATGAATAATCAAATGGATTTTGGATTGAACCAACTCGATAATTATACTATTAATTAAAGAACAGTAGAAGATATGGATCTTAACAACAATCTGAAGCGATCCCCTTTTGGATCCTATCTTATCTTTTTCATGACTCGGTCGATACCTTCGATTGAAACTCTCTGGGGTTTTGCCCATTTTTCATTGTCTTTATTGAGGAGAGAGAGGGTGGGGGGAGGTGTTTTCTGTTTGTATCCAGCAATTCGACACCTGGACCGCACGTGGTTAAGCCTTATAGTTCGTAGATATCGTTCAGAATGAAGATCCTACATTTGTTGGGTATATACAATCGGGTGGCTAAACCAGATTCTAGTATACACGCTGTCGAGGGCATTGAACGGGAGTTCGCACGTGAGTTCTTGCTTCGAGGAAGAATTAGGGTTCCCACGAGGGGGCGTGAGAGGATTTACATCCTAGAAGGCTGGATTGCCAGGTGACATGGCGAAGAACATGGTAAGGTAAAACTTTTTTGAGGAGAGACACATTTGCTGTTGGAGAGAGCACTATTGTCGTTCTTCAACCATGAAATCCCGAATGATCTTGTCATGCACAAGGAGATGCATAGAATGGCTGCTAAATGAGATTCTGCCATGCGGTAATCAGTAGGTGGTGGATCAATCAGTGTTAAGATAGGTGGCCCTTGTGATCTAGATACGAATCAACATTAAGCACCTTTAGAAAAAAAGAGTTTAGGGGAAGACCGAGTTAGGCGTTTTCTAATGAGCCCATCTCTGAGCCCACCACGCGAAAAGTCTCCAGGACGTTCCGAAATGGCAAACATAACTCAACATCTTGTCACTGATCCATTTAGCTTACATAGGCCCAATGGACATAATTAATAATAAAACTCAAGGCTAGGGCGCTTTTTAACAATTAATAACATTTTTTTTTACCATAGATATAAACATAATGTGATGTCCAAATAATGCATACAGATTTCAAGCCAAAAAGAGCATAGTCTCACTCGAGAAGAACGTAAAGAGCAAGAAAAATTAACTCATGAATTTCTTTCCATATATTAAGCGGGAAAGCTTTACGTTTTCTGTACAATCTTAACCAGTATTTTACATGGAGAGAACTTTTATCAAGATAGATGAAGCAAAGTTTGGAAACGTTACTAGTCCAGGTTTTATACGGTTGCCGCAATTTGCCTTCCAATATTTCAATTTTGGAAAAAACCTTCCTGATGTTTTCAAATCGATTTCAATGTAACCCTAACGTAGACTCTCTCTAAATTCTCATCAAATAGTCAATCCGGTGCTCTCGCGTAACTAGGAGATGCTGCCACTAGAGGGGCAAATAGATCCAACAAATTTAGGACAATTACTTTTGGCCTCCTTATAGTAACATTTGCCTATTGATGTTAACTTTTTTGCAATGTGCATTTTGATCTTTTGAAATTTTTGCAATCTTCTCCCAACATTAATTGTAAAATGAAAAATATAACTTTTAATTAAGAAATAGTAAAAGGCAAAAAAAGAAGAAGAAGAAGAAGAAGAAGAAGGAAGTGAAGTAAATGTTTCTAGCGATGATAGGCAAATCAATTTTGAAAGGTTCCTTACTCTCCCACATCTGAAGCCAATCTCACCCTTCTACCCAGAGGAGAATCATCAATTATTGGATTTAATTAAAAGAAAGGGAAAATTTCAAATAAGGGCCTAAAGTGCCATCATTTTCTCAAAAGAAGACCCTGAAGTAAAGTTTGTCTCAAATAAGGACCCAAAGTGCCATACTTTTCTCAAAATAGGACCTGAAGTGAAGTTTGTCTCAAAGAAAGACCCAAAGTATTCATTTAATCTCAAAGAAGGACCTCACTCGCCGACTAGTGAATAGATGCATCTTCAATGTATATTCCTGTGGCCTGATTACGGTATTTTCGTCCATTTTTTTTTTTCATTTTTGGTTGCCTTGTTCATCATTTTCTTCGTCCCTTGTTCACTTCTTCTTGCCCAGATCAAGAACACCGGACTTGGGGAAAGGCCGGTGAGCGTCGGCCGCTGGTAAGGGCCGGTGAGGGCTCGATGCCCATCGCCGGCAGCGAGCAAGGGCTCCATGCCCATCGCCGACAATGGGCAAGGGCCATCAAGCCCTCGCTGGCCATGGGGGAGGGGGGCCATCCAAATTGAGGCCCTACAAGAAGGTCCTCAAGGGAAAAAGAGGTAGCCAAAGAAGTCATCAATCTAGGAGCGGTGGTGGGAGGAAGGGATGAAGAAAGCGACGCGGGCATCCTAGTAGTCCTAGTAGAAGATGAGGTTGTTGGTGGAGCAGCGGGTGGAGGTGGGGGAGGTCGCCCCTCACGGCCATTAGCGAGGTCACCCCTCGTCGGCCTTGGGCAAGGGCTTGCCCACCTCACTGGCCACTAATAAGGGCCGACGAGGGCTTGCAAACCCTCACGTGCAGCCAGCGAGGGCTCGACAGCCCTCACCAACTGCAACCGAGGCCACCCTCGCCAGATCTGGGGAGCGTCAACCTATAGCCCTCACCTACTGTTGACGATGGGCGTCCAACCCTCGCCGACCCTCACCAACGGCTAGCGCTCACTGGCCCTTCCCAAGTCTAATATTCTTGAGAAGAAGACGAACAAGGGATGAAGAAGATGATGAACAGTGCCACCATTGACCCAAAATAATAATAATAATAATAATAATAATAATAATAATAATAATAATAATAATAATAATAATAATGAACAAGACAACTAAAAATTAAAAAAAAATTAAGAAAAATATCCTTGATCAAAGTCTGGAATATGCATAGGATATGCATTTATTCACCAGCTGGCAAATGAGGTCATTCTTTGAGACTAAATGATCACTTTGGGTCCTTATTTGAGACAAACTCCACTCCAGGTCATCTTTTGAGAAAAATAAAGGCACTTTGGGTCCTTATTTGAGACAAACTTTACTTCAGGTCCTCTTTTGAGAAAATGATGGTACTGTAGGTCCTTATTTGAAATTTTCCCTAAAAGAAATGACATTAAGATTATTCTTAAATCAGTTTGGGGGGGGGAGGCCGAAAAATATGAAAACATTTTCCGAATTAACAATTTCACTCCAAACAAATGCCCCCCTCTCATGAAAGAGGAACTATTTTTTCCCCATATGCCAATGCGGTGCCATCAGTGCAACAATAGTAAGCAACTCTCTCTCCCCCTCTGCAATTCCTTTCATTTTCATGCTCACAACTAAATAAGGAAAAATCGTTCACTTTTCTTGAAAATAAAGTTCGGATAAAACCATGTCCTTCGACATAAAGTTTCTCATAAAAAGAAAAAAAAACACACATTTTTTGTTCATTTCCTTTTGTTGAGGTTTCTTTAATTTTTTAGTCATAATTAATGTCATTTGACTTTACAATTATTGTAAGGGGAAGAATGCAACAAATTTCAAAAGATCAAGGGGCATATGGCAAAATATTTTAAACACCAGATGGTAATTTGGATCTATGCAACAAATCTACATGGCAAAAATGTGATTCAGGCTCTAGAAGAAAGATCACGTGCCATCAATTAATCATTTGCAAGCGACAATGTGTTTGCAATCATCGCTGGGGGCATCGAACTCAATTTGAAAACAGTAGGGAATTTATGCCAAAATTGAGATACCGTAAGGCAAGTTGCAATGACCCCAAAAATCTTAGGGGCGAATAGCAATTGCCTGCCAACAAAGTTTAGCACTATAGTCTGGTTCAACTTAAGAGAAGCCATTGATCCTCGCCAAACTTCCACTTTCCTTAATGAGACTTCTTTTTGTGATCCCATCCCAACATAAGGAAAGGAAGTTGAATGGCTTTCACGTTTTCTTGATTTGGACATACACGGTCAACGTCAAGAAATTTTTTACACATATATGCTAACTATCTACTCTCACTAGGTAACCATCAAATCAAGAGTGGACAAGATCGCTCGTGGAAATATTCATTTTACACTAATAGCATATGCTATTACTCTGCCATTAAGGGTCAACTTTCCCTCTTGTCTGGCTTGCCAAAATAATGGATATTGGCCCATCACCTCGAGATGCCATACTTACAATCAGTGTTACACTCACTTCACTATTTTTGTTACCGTCTTGAAAAAAGGTCAGATCCACACCAAATCTACACCCGCAAATCTCCCGATCCTAGTTTTCATTTGGCTTTTTAACAAAGAAATCTCTCTCTTTCGAAGCAGACTTTAATGCCCAACATTCCTTCTCTGCTGATGGAGTCTGAGGTGAGTGACCGGCCCTGCTGAAGCTGATACATAAAAAGTTAGATAAATTAAAGTAGCGAAGCTCTCCAAAACACAAATGGATTATTTTGCTAGTTTCAGGAACTCTAACCCAGTACATACAGTCTATGTTAAAACCTCGATTCTTGTTTCGTTTGATAGTCCTGCAAAGATAGACATAACCGACGCTAGGGCATCTGCTAAAAAGCTTCTTCCCTTGTGTGAGTTACGGTTCTTGCGGAAGGAATTGGCTTAGAAGTACATTCAATTTCCAAGCGAAAAGGTCAGACAACCGACATGAACAAGTCACGTAGCCGAATCTCGAGGCATGTCATACAATCAATGATGTATGTTATAAAATAATTTCTTCTGTCAGCGAGTCTAATGAAAAGCCTATCACAAGAATGCCCATAAACAGATGCAATTAACAGACGGAATCACGCTCCACTATTATTGACACCAAACTCAGACTAGTGATTTATTGTGCTAAACAAACTGATTTTCTTAAGGGTTTTTCTGCCAAAAGCTGGTAAACCATTGATGAGTCGGACCACTTTACCTCGGACATACAGTTAAAAGCAGCTCACTTTCGGCGTGATTCTGGAGGCTTGTTTCTCGCACCTTCCAGCATTAAAAAAGACCCCCGCAAGAATTCAAGATTCTTACCTCAAATGCAAATTCTCAAACTTCCACCATTCTCTTTTGAAAGTAGGATTTTCACTTTAGCTGAAGGAATGCCTGGTCTAATGCCTACTCATCAATCTCTAATTTTTCTGCTATTACATTCAAAGCTCTCAAAAAGTGCGTATAAAGTTCAAAAGTGATTCACAATCAAATTTTGTGGTTGTATGAGATCAGATATTTGGTAACCTAACTTCTACTTTATGAAAAGTTGAACTTTCATATTAAAATTTGACTTGCTTCAAACTTACAGCGAGATTATTGGAGTGCAATTGAGCACATTGCGGGTATAATCACCAATCATTTCCTCATGGTCATGTGTCATTTTCAATCTAATTCCCCTTTCATGATCGAACAAGCGTATTGGCTACCACCTGCAAGAGGAAATGTGGATTCCAGTATCCAAGTAAGAATGAGAGTATTCCCGTGCAAAGCCAACTATTGAATTGTAGTAGCTCAAGCAATGGAGTCAATGCTAATCTAGTTGTTCTCTAAGTAATTCCTCTAGATAAAGAATTAGAAGGGGGTGGGGGTAATAGTCCAAAAAGTGTACTATTGCCAATTGAGTCTTGAATCTTTTTATTGTGCTGATTGAATTTTAAATATTTTCACATTTTGTCAATTGAGTCCATCTAGCCAAATTTGATTAGAATTCATTGATGTGTACATTAGTCATCTTACGTGACATGATCAATAATGATGTTGATAATTTTTAATTTTTTTTTATATTTTGTTAATATATTATTTTCCCTTATTTTCCCTTTTCTTTCTCCTTTGTTTATTTCTTCTCTCCTTCCTCTAGCTAGTTGTCAAGCCCTAGCACCTAGCTTGAAGCGAGAGCCAACTTTAACGAAGCTTGACCCTCGACCATTGGCTTGACCCTTGCCAATAACGGGTGACGTTCACCATTGTCGGGCTAGCGAGGGTGAACCTTGCCAAATCCAATGAGGTCGAGCTTTGCCCAAACATGCCGAGGCCGACCTCGTGTGGGTGAGGTTGACCTTGATGGCCCTCACCTCTAGCCAATCGTCAACCGTTGCTAGGGCTCGGTGACTAGCTAGAGTAAGAATGGAAGGAAAAAAAAAATTAAAGGAAAAAAAATAAAAAATTGAAAAAAAATTAAAATATTATTTAAATTGTCTAATAAGCATTGATTGCACCATGTAAGATGGCTAACATCTACGTTAACAATTTCTGGTCAAAATTGGTTAGATGGACTCAATTGGGAAAAAAAAATAAGTTTTGGGGCTTTTTGGATAATTTTCTTGATAAAAAAAAATCTATCCAAGTCTACCACACACTCTCATGAGACTATTGTGCCATCACTTTGTTTTGCGCAGTTTAACATAACTTTTTAGCACATTTTGGTTGATGATTGGGAGTAATATCCTAATAATTTCAATCCTCATGCTCAAGAAAGCGAATGATCTGCTCACGGATGATCTATGTTATATTTCATTGGTTCATCCATGATGGGGTGCAATAAAATGCACCGGTTTGTCTTGATGTGATGTGATGAAGAGACACATTCTCAAGAGGTGTGAAGGCTTATTTAATTAAGTGGGAGTTATTTAACTTCCCAGACATAATAACTTCTAGAGATAACCGCCTTTGTCAATGGAAGAAAGAACATTCTAAAAGAGAACGGTTCTCTCTTCTCCTCCTTTCTCCATCAAAGAACATTATGCAAAAGACTTCCATTACTACTTTAAAAAGAGAATCGGCATGAATATTGTGGAATGTGAATACTTTCTTTGTGATTGTATTCGGACCATCGTGAGGTCATATCATCTATCGTTTTGCTCACGATTTAACGTACATTCATGAGTAATTCACTTGTTTGTACATCAAATAGGTTAGTTGATTCTTCCGTCAACTTTTTTCCAACATTGGTATTAGAGCATGTATTATGATCATGCCTTGTTTTTCCTTTGTATTTTTTCACTTGCCATTTTATATGAAGATTACAAGGTTGAACTTTATATCATCTACATATTTATTGCCCGAAAATTGGAAAATCAACAATCAATGTGAACCAAAGCGAAGAACAGGTTTGGACATTGCATGGACTGTTCTGTTCGGCCAAATTTCAAAAAAATTTACAGTGAAAATTGTTTTTGAATATACAAGGTAAAAGATTTCGTCAAAACGAGTACAAAGGAGGGTCACATGCTACCGACCAACGCCGAACACAACTTCATGCATTGTTATAAAGGGCGACTTCATCGGCCACACGCGTGTCGATCGTGCATGTAACACGAACATTAGCAAACCATCGGTAACTAACTTGCTGACATCATCGACAATGTCATTACCATAACCAGACCACTGACTTGACCCAAAGATCCGATTGAACAACCCGACCCGGTTAATTGGTCAACCGATCAAATTGGGTTGACCGGTTGGCCGATTGAACCGATCGGGCCAGTCAAACCAGCCTAGTAGAACCGGTTTTTGGCCTAGGATGTGTGCCACACGCACCACACAGTCAAGCGGCGTGTGTTGGCGCGTGTGGGTTCCAATTGGAGCATAGTTGGTGTCTTGTGTTCATATTGAAATGCTCTTCATTGTGGCATAGTTATTTTACATGTTTGAAGCTTTTAAAGGTATAAAAGTTCGTATGGAACCCTAAATATGTGTATTTTTTTTATATAAGTGCACTTGTATTTCCCTATGGTTTTGGAGATACATAAGCTAGCATACATGTAAATGACAACATACAAGTTGTGTAGAGTTTGGTTCAATGAAAGCATGCCTATGGTTTGATGTGCTTGCATTTTCCTAATTATGAGCAAACTCAAATAATGGTCTAGAGATCTTTGTTTTTTCATTACATCTTGAATTCCATATATGATTATACTTGATGTATGAATATTTTGTATGTTGGTTCACATCATGCTATACCTTTTGATTTTTAATAGAAAATTTAATGATTATATAAAGTCATGTAATGTTTTTACAAGTGGGAGTTTGTAGGTTGGTAGAATATAAATGAGTTATCACTTAGAGCTTAGAATTTGCGCAAATTGATCAAACTAATGATAGTAGGATAATCGTACACGGAAGCTGATTAGGAATATTGTGAACTTTCATTTTGTGTATTTTGTTGAATTATCATTAATTTAGTTTGTTTTTATTGAAAAATATGATAGTACTGATTCTATGTTTATTATGATAATGTGTAATAGTAATTGATCATAGCCTCAGCATCCAAGAATATAATGGTTGACCTCAATAAGGGTGATAAGCTAAATGGTGATAATTATGATATTTGATACTAAAAAGTTTAGCACATCCTTGAGAAACAAGAGGTTTTGAAACCCTCAACCATAACATGAATAAACTTAAGCATGAAACTTTTGCTTAACATAGAAGAGAGGGAAGAAGGCATGAACAACCCACGCACCTGTGCTGTTGAAGCAAGCGAAGCCCCTCATCCCGGACCTCATCCCTCCCATCGAGCTGCAAGAAGACCTTTACCTTCGGCATTGGGCCACGCCCCATCCAGAGAGACGACGGCAGTCGTCTTCAACTCTTCGCAGACCATATCTGCTCCTTTTGGTCCTCAGCATCCAAGATCAAGACCTCGTGCTGCTATTGCTTGTGTAGGCAAAGATTCTTTTGGGAGGATTCGAGATGGATTTGCAAAGCATATTGAGGTAAGTTCGGCTGATCAAGCGGAGGCCGTCGCTTTGGTTGAAACCCTAGATTTTATCTCTTCAACCCTAATCCTAAATTCCCCAGAAAAAGAATTTCTTCTTTTATCTAATTGTCGGTTGCTAGTGGACAATCTACTGTCGTCCTCTACTTTAAATTGGTCAGTGCAACCCCTTGTGGACCGGGCCAAGCACAAATTGGAGACTATTTCGGGTCTTTCTTTAGCTCATTGCAGTAGGAATTCTAATCGGGTTGCTGACTGGGTTGCAAAAGCCCCGGCATTTTGATTTTCTTCCTAACAACTGGGTGTCTAGTCCCCCCTCTGCTCTTTTGGATCTTCTTTGTACTGATGCTCATGCTGTATTACCTTTGACTAGTATCTAATAATACCAGCTTTGTTTCTCGTCAAAAAAAAAAAAAAAAAACATAGAAGAGATCAAGAAATTTGTAAAGCTTGAGAAAAGAAAAATAGCATTGCTCACATCATATTGTTGAGTTGTATGCAAGATGATATCATGTGTGAGTGTGAAAGTTATGACAAAGTTCAAGCAATTTAGGTTGTCTTGAAAGATAAGTTTAGGGCTATGCCTGCCTTTAAATTGAGGAGGTTCACCATCAAGTTTGACATATATAGAAAGCACTAAAATCAAACCATGAGGCGGTACTTTGAGAGATGTCAAACATGATAGTGAGCTGAAGATGGTAGGATATACCCTTATTGATGAACAACAAGTTTAGGTTGTTATAACGTCTCTTCTTGAGAGTTTGAAGTATATAAAAATCAACATGATGCACAATGAGAATATTGTCACTTTTGATGAAATAACACATCATTTGGAATTAGAAAATAAACACTTAAAGGCTATGAGATCTTCTACACATGTTTTTATTGTTGAATCTAGTTCGCACAAAGTTTCGGGCTTCAAGCGCAGGAGGAACTAAAAATTCAAGAACAAAGGAAAAGAAATTAATCAGGCACCTAAGAGAGCTAAGCTTCTCTGATGCAAGAAGTATGGTGAGAAGAAAGATAAGGCCAAGATGAAGTGCTATAATTGTGACAAGCTGGGTCACTTCACTTGTGAATGTCTTTAGCCAAAAGCGATATTACATTCTCCATTATTTTAAGTGATGCTTATGTTTCTAGCACTGTAATGTTTGTTGAATTTCATTCTATATGGACTATAGACTTAGAAGCAATAGACCACATAACTAGAGACCAATGAACATTTATGGAGTATTGTCGGATACAACTTAGAAAAAGATTGATATATGTTGGAAACATCACTAAAGTTAAAGTAAAGAGTATCGGCACATGTAAACTAATTTTCCAAAATTTATTCCTACACAATGTTCTCTATACTTTAAATATTTGACACAAATTGATCTTTGTAGTTGTTCTTCTAAACTCAGGTTATGTATTGAATTTCTATGGTGATTGTATTGATATCGTGTTTGGAATAGTTTATTATGGTTATAGTCATATGGTGAATGGTTTTATGATGTTACACATTAACTATGGCATATTCAATATTAATGTTGATTGTTGTTTTTCTTTAATTGCATCTTCTAATAATGTGGAAATTGATACCAGCATTTAGCATGTTAGATTAGATCACATTACGTTATAAAGAATGTAAAGGTCGACTAAAGAATGCCTTTTAGGGTTGCTAGCTAAAATTGATCTACCTATATGTGAACATTATCTTGTAGAAAAATAAATAGAAAACCATTTGGTAAAAGAACTAGAGTTGAGTTTTCATTACAACTCATACATCTTGACATTTGTGGTCCATTGAACATGAAGGCGAAGCATAAAGCCTCATATTTTACTACATTTATAGATGACTTCACATATTTCGATTAAATCTTTCTTATCTCCCACAAATCTAAAGCATTGGATTGCTTTAGACAAGATATAGTTTTGCTAGAGAATCAATTAATAAAATAATAAAGGGATAAATGTAATGAAAGTTCTAAAACTTATCACGAAAATGGAATTGAGTCCTAAAACTTGCAAAAAGTGCAATCAAGTTCTAAAATTTGTCAAATTGTTTCAATTGAATCCTAAAGTTAACACCGTTAACTTTTTTAACGGAAAATACTAACGTGGCATTTAAAATTAATTTTTATCTTCCATGTGGTTTTTAAATTTTTTTATTTAAATTAGATTTAAAAATTAGAAAAGAAAAGTTAAAATTTATTTTAAAAAACAAAACAGTTAAAAAAAAAAAAAAAAAAAAAGGCCGATGCTTCCTTCGCCGCCTCCCATCGCCAAAGGGGCCGGCGAGGGAGGAGCTGCCTTTTTTATAATAATTTTGAAAAATAAATTTTAGCTTTTCTTTTTAGTTTTTAAATCTAACTTAAAAAATTGAATAAAAAATAATTTAAAAAAGTCATGTGGAAAATGAAAAATTATTTAAAATGCCATGTCCGCATTGCGTCAGCATTTTCCGTTAAAAAAGTTGACAGTGTTAACTTTAGGACTCGATTGAAACAATTTGACAAGTTTTGGGACTTGATTGCACTTTTCACAAATTTTAAGACTCAATTGCATTTTCGTGACAAGTTTTAGGACTTCTCTTGCATTTATCCCAATAATAAAAGTATTAAGAATCGATCACAGATGTGAGTATCTATCTAAATAATTTAAAACTATTTGTGATGAAAATGAAATTATAAGACAATTGACTGTTCTTGGTATTCCGCAACAAAATGGGGTTGTTGAGAGATAACACAAGCAATCTACCTAGTCCATATAGAGGAAATGTGTTATTGACTGCTTTTTATACACTTAACCATATATAATCTAAATCAATTAATTTCACCACATATAAATTGTGAATTGGTAGGAAATCAGACTTAAGTAATATACGACCTTGGGGGTGTGCAACATATGTTCATAATTCTTCTCATAAATATGGCAAATTTAGCCATAAAGGGAAAAGAATATCTTTATAAGATACTTTGAACACTCCTAAGAATATGTGTTCATAAATGAACAAACTGATAAAAGTGCTGATAAAAGTGTGACTAAAATGGAGTAATGAGATGTCACGTTTTTGGAGAAGAACTTTCTAGTAGAAGTAAGATTAATAAGGACTTATAATTATATGAGGTGAAAATTTCTAATAACATACATAATAATGTTGGCGAGGGAAATAAAGATTTACCTCAACATATAAGCTCCATTTGGTTCAGCATTCCCAAGGGGCTTTGAGTCCCTAAAGCTCATTGGGAAAAATATTAGGTGTTTGGTTTAGCATTCTGAGGTCTCATTGGTCAAATACTTGCTTTTGAAATGCCGAAAGCGTGTGAATCCTATGATATCACTGAAAAGGGTTGCTAGCTGTTGTGGACGCTAGTTTGAGCTCTCTCTAGCCTTGGAGTTCCTCTCTATCCCTCTAGGTGATAGTTGACCCTATTTTATCAAGTTCCTAAATCTCAAACCCTAATCTTGTCTACCCATGGTAGAATCCAGGCATATCCCCCCGATTAAGCCATCATTATCCAGATCTCCCATTTTGATGGTGTTCCTCCTATAGAATGCTGGCAGTCTTCACCGGATTTCTTTGCATTTCCCCTGGGTCTTCGTTCTTCCAGGTGACCGATGTATGCTTGAAATTTCACTGGGTTTTCTTTGTAGATCCCCTAGATTTGTCTTCATCCAGGCGACCCATGGAAATCATTGCGCCTAAGTGTCTTTTCTACCCATTTGTGTAAAGTGGAAGGAGGGTATTGGATCTCTAGGTATTTGCGCATCCATTTATTAGCTCTACTTGCTCGAAGAGAGTATCCCTTGGTTGTTGTTTTCTCAATAAAACCCCATTTTGAATGGCCATCATCTTTAGAGATCCCTTCAGTCCATATAGACCATCTATAGCTTCTCAGCACATCTGGCAAATGTGACAGGAAATGGAAGGCGGTGAGGATAACCATCTCCGATTGGTAGCTCTATGTCGAAAAATGGGAGACTTGTGATCAAACGAGGATATCATTGATCTTGGGGTTGAAATTCTAGAGGAAGAAAAGCAAGAAAGTGAGTTCACTCTCTACGACAAGCTATTTTTTAAGCCAAATGTTAATTTACAGGCTTTCATCAATACTATGAAAAGAACATGGAAAATAGATTCAATAAAATGTGAGTTAATTAAACCAGGTTTTTTCTCTTTTCTATTCCAATCAAGTGAAGAAAAAAGGAGGGTGCTAAAATCGGGACCATGGTCCCTTACAAGTAATCTCTTAGTCCTCAAAGAAAGAGACCCAAATATACCTGAACACTGTTGTGAGTTTACACATTATGCTTTTTAGGTGCATTTTATAGGCCTTCCTCGTGCTAGAATCACTGAAAATGCCATACACTTGTAAGCTTCTCACTTGGGGCAAGTTGAGGAGGTTAAAATTGAAGCCAAAATAACAATGCACGCAAAAATGGAAAGGTTTGAGTGTTGCTAAATCTGTCCTGCTCACTCAAAACAAGAACTGTGATTAATTATGGGGAAAAAATGGTGGAAATACTTCAAGTATGAAAGGCTCCCTCACTTTTGTTATTCTTGTGGTCACATTGGGTATTATGCAAACTTTTGCACTGAAATACCCTATGAAGAAACTGAACTTGCCAAGATTAACCAAGGTAGTATTGTTCATTGCTAAAGGCTGAAGTCCAAGAGGTTAGCCCCTTTTGAAAGACTTTTTGTGGCAAACTTGAACTTTCTGCCATAAAAGAAGAGGTTGTGATGGAAACTCCAACAATGGCTACCGAAATACCCCTAAGATTTGAGGCAAATGAACCAAATGAACTAGCAATTGTTACTGTCCAGCATAGTGCATAGAAGGTTATGGAAGAGTCAGGAAAGCCAAAGCAACTTACTATACTCAGTGGGCAATGCACAGAGCAAACAACAATGATGCTCCCTTCTTTAATAGGCAATGAGATCCTTTCACTAACCTCTAAGAAAGGAAAGATAGTGTATAAAGCTCATGTGGCAAAAAAAAAATAAAAAATAAAAACAAAAGTGGGTTAGTCCTTATGAAAAAGAAAACCTCACAGGATCTCTTGGTGGATGAAAAAAACTCTTGAATGCCCCAATTCAAACATGGGAAGGGGCTAGTGCATGGGCTTTGATAGCTGGCCCTAATAAGCCACCAAAGAATAGATAAAACTATTAAGCTGAAACTGTCAAGGGCTGAGCACTTCCTTGACAATCCAGCATCTCAGAGCCTTAGTGGCTCAAGAACAGCCCAATTTGATTTTCCTCACGGAAACAAAAAACAAAAACACCATTGTAGAGAGTGAGAAAAAGGACTCATTTCAAATTTTCTTTTATTCTTGAACCAGTTGGTAAAGCTGGAGGCTTGGCGCTTATGTGGGATGAGGAGGTAAAAGTGGAAGTGGAGGGAAGTTTCGGGGAACTAATCAATATTCAATGCAAGGATCTCGTTCGAGGTGACCTGATGCGGATATCATTTTTACATGCACCAACAAATTTTCAAGAGAGAATGAGGCTATGGCGAGCTAAAAGACAATAACTAAAACAATCCACTCCCATGATTATGCTTAGAGACTTCAATAAAATATTTTACCATTGGAAAAAGGTCGGCTGTAGAGAGGTGGACCGTTATCGAATTGCAACTTTCTGGGGGGTTTTTAGATGATTGCTCCTTGATGGACATCAAAAGTAAGGGCTATGCTTATACCTAGTCAAATAACAGAGAATGCAGCGCATTAGTAAATAAGAGATTAGATAGGGCGCTATGTAACTTGGAATGGATAGTACTATTCCCAAATGCGATGGCTTTTGCACTATCGACGATAGGTTCGGATCACAGTCCAATTATACTATCTCTCGATTAAAGGGAAAAGAAAATCAAGAAAATGTTCAAATTTGAATCGTTTTGGCTAGAAGACCCCGAGTATAAGGCGGTGATCAAGCGAGCTTGGTAAGAGAATAGAACAAAAATCAATCTTGTATATAAAATAAGGCTGGTTGCTGTTGAATTAATAAAATGGAGTAGGAGGAAATTTAAAAGTGCTCAAAAACAAATCTTTTCCCTCAAATCTCAGCTTATGGAGCTGAAGAACAAAGCAAATGGGGAGCAAAATAAAGAAGAGATCATCAACATTATTAGAAAATTACAGATTTGTGGAAGCAAGAAGAGATGTATTGGTGCATGAGGTCAAGAATCAGCTGGTTGAAATGGGGAAACCAAAATACCAAGTATTTTCATGTAACAACAGTCCAACAAAGACAACAAAATAAAATATCCATGCTGCAAATTGATGATCAAACCTGGTGCAAGGACCCCTCACCCTCAAACACCATATCCGAAGCTTCTACCAATCTTTATTTACTTCGGTGGGTAACAAGAACTACCAACCTATATTAAATCAATGTGAAGCAGTGGTCAACGAGGAGATGAATGAAGATCTGATTAAACCAATCACAAGAGAGAAAGTTAAAGCTGTTGTTTTTCAACTAGGGACTACAAAGGCTTCAGGATCGGACGAGCTAAATGGTTTATTTTATCAAAGTCATTGGCCTATCATTAATGACGACATCTTCAGCATGGTGCAATCTTTTTTCAACCAAGGTACGTTTGAACCAGAGCTCAATAGAATGCTTATTACTCTCATCCTTAAAGTAACAAATCCAGAAAACATTACCCAATTCAGACCTACAAGCTTTTGCAACTTCAATTATAAGATCATTGTGAAGGTACTGGCTAATAGGCTGAAAACTTGGCTGCCAAAGATAATCTTTGTGGAGCAAACTACTTTTATAAGTGATCGCCATATCCAAGACAACATCTTTGTTGTCCAAGAGGTGGTTCACCAACTAAGGGTGAGAAGAATGAAGTGTAAATTTCAAGCCATTTTAAAACTAGATATGCAAAAAGCATATGATAGAGTTGAATGGGACTTTCTATGTGATTATATGCTGAGGCTAGGATTCCATGAAAAATGGGTCAATTGGATAAAGTAATGCATCTCATCGGTATCCTTCAGCATCTTAGTTAATGGTGAGCCTTCAGTTGTCTTTAGGCCTACTAGAGGTATTCGGCAAGGGGACCCTCTATCCCCCTATCTATTCATTGTCATGGCCAACGCCCTCTTGACCCTTATGAGTAAAGCTGTCCAAGATGGGAGTATAAAGGAGATTCACCTAAACCCAACATGCCCAACACTCTCGCATCTCCTCTTTGCTGATGATGCCATCTTTTTCTTAGATGGAATGATAAGAGAAGCTCATAATGTAGCCAATGTACTGAACCAATACTGTTATGTGTCAAGACAAGCTATCAACCTCAATAAATCAGGCATTTTCTTTGAGAGGGATTGCCCACATAATTTGAAACAGAATTTAGCAGTTGAGTTGAGAGTTCCTATCTCAAAAGACATAGGGAAATACCTTATAATCCCATCGGATTGGGTTTGCACAAAAAAGCAAATGTTTGCAGGGATTCTAGCTAAAGTTAAGAGGAAACTTGAAGGATGGAAAGAGAGGCTGATATCGAAGGTGAAAAAAGAAGTTTTCATTAAGATAGTTATTCAAGCTCTACCACAATATGCTATGTCCATTTTTAAAATTCCAACTTCCATTTGCCGCGCTATTAAAAAGCGAATAGCCTCCTTTTAGTGAAAACAAAATGCTACTAGAAGAGGTATTCATTGGAAAAACTGAGAAGATTTGAAAACTATGAAGGATTGTGGAGGCCTAGGTTTTAAGAATTTAGTGGATTTTAATAAAGCAATGTTGGGGAAGCAAGCTTGGAGAATTGTTCAACAACTGAATGCCCTATGGTGTCAAGTTCTTAAAAGTATCTATTTTCTCGAGGTGATTTTTGGGTAGCAAACAAAGGTTTCCGTCCTTCGTGGGGTTGTCAAAGTTTATTGGTGGGGAGAGATGCAATCGAACTTACCACTAGATGGACAAAAAATCGGAATAAGCCAAGAGTGGTGGCTTCCTTCTGGAAGACTCATAGGCCCAGCAAATTGGAATGAGCCAAGAGTGGTGGCTGAATTGATTGATAACGAAGCCAAGGAATGGGATATTATAAGAGTTAATGAATTTTTTGAGGAAATAGTATCTTAAGAGATCTTAGCTAACCCTCTTAGCCTAAATCCCTATTCTAATCAACTTGTGTGGACAGCCAACAGTTCGAGGTCCTATACCATTAAGAGCGGCTACAACCAAATACATAATAGAGCAGCAATCCTCACCAAACATAACCCATCTCCTTTCTACCAAGTTCAAAAATCCCTATGGAACAAGATATGAAAACTCCCTACCTTCCCCAAAATTCAATCCCTACAATGGAAAATATGTAACAATGCTCTTCCAACAAAGAAAAACGTGTATAAAAGACACATGATACCTTATCCAACTTGTCAAATTTGTGGTCATGCACCAATGACAGCAGAGCATCTCTTCCTCTTATGCAACTAAACAAAAACCTTATGGTCAACCCCTGATTTCCAAGCCGACACATCTCCAACAAATGTTACCTGAGTTGACAAATGGATCTTTGAGAATCTCACCTCAAGAGCAGAACTTAAATCGAAAACCCTCTTCGCAAGCCTGTCGTGACGGATTTGGAGGACCCGCAACTCAACGGTTGTCCAAGGAATTTCGCCTAATCCAACTAACACCCAAGAAGAGGCACGAACTGCTCGCTTGCTCTGTACACAAAATGGTGTGCCAAGGGGATCAGCGGCAACAGAGGATCAACACAAAGCCCAAATAGCATGCTGAAATGGAACCCACCCGGTACAAACGAGCTAAAGTTGAACATTGACAGCTCCCGGTGTGCCTCGACGACGGCGAGATCGGTGGCTGGCGTGTGTGGGAATGCTGTCGGTCTTCTCATCACGAGCTTCACTAAGAGGATCCATGTGCTGTCCGTTTGGGTAGCCAAAACCCTAACTATGAGAGAAGTTATGTTATAGGTTAAACAGAATGGAAACGCATGAACTAATCTCTAGCGGGAAGCTAAGAGTAGGTGATCTTATCTTCAGACCACTTATCCCTTATGTGTTGCTTACCGGGCTAGGAAGAGCCCCCTTGGTCGGCCCAATCCATTGTGGAGGATTGCAAAGCTTACTAGCCTAGCTAAGTGGAATTTCGATCATCTATGAGCCTCGAGAAACCAACAAAGTCGTGGATTGGGTCACTAAAGCCCATCAAGCAAATTCTCTTCCTAGTAATTGGTTATCACATCCTCCTCAACCTTTAATTTCCATCTTATGTTTAGATGTTCCAACTGATGATGCCCCTTTAGTGGGCTAGCAATGAATATTTTGACCTAAAAAAAAAAAAATGCCAAAAGCCTAAACAAGTCCCCACTTGCTTTAGGCTTTCAGCATTTTTGAAATGCTACTCCTCTCAATTAATGAATTTTGGCTAGTTGCCTATTTTACCCTCAATATTATGAAAATTCCAATTTTACCCATTTACAAAACAAGACCCTAACTCTCTCTCTCTCTCTCTCTCTCTCTCTCTCTCTTTCCTCTGAGGTTGCTCTCACCTTCATCTTTGGATCTCCTCTTGCATTTGGTCTCTCTCTTTTTGTCTTTGAGGTCGTGTAGGTGCACCTTCATCTTTGGATCTCCTCTTGCATTTGGTCTCTCTCTCTATTGAGGTCGTGTAGGTGCATCTTCATCTTTGGATCTCCTCTTGCATTTGGTTTCTGCTATGTTCGTTTTTAATTTGTCTCAATGCTGCGTTAATACTACCATTGTCGGTATAATGCAAACTATGTTTTAAGTGGTATCTATAGGGTTGTTTCCTTCGCAAAAAAAAAAAAAAAAAAAAAAAAAACTTCTCTTTTTGGTGATTGGAAGGCATCGAGGTTTATCATCCCACTTACATTGGCCTTTGAATGACCCGAGTGACTTCTTTTTTATTTTTTATTTTGTGGGATTGCCTTGAATAATTGAGGGTTAGGGATTTTTGTTTGTAAGTGGGCTATTTGCGCTTCTATATCTTTAGAGTTACTTTAGGTTCTTGATTACAATTTGTGTGGGATTGTTGTTCTATGGGGTAGCTTTATTTGAATTCACGTCTAATGATATCCTCCTTGGGAAGAGAATTGCTCTCCTAAACATGAAGTGCATTTTATGTTGTAATAATTGGTTGCACTTCTAGTAAACAAAAGGGCAATGTGGGGGGCAATTTTTTATTTTTTTTTGCACCGATGAACTTCTTCCCTAGAGCCCTCTTAGAAGAACAAGATGGATATAAATTAGGAAGGACATTGAGAAAAGAAATATGATATGTATTTCATTTTGATGTCATATTTTAGGAGGCGAGTCGTGGTTATTTCGCTATCCACGTAATGATGTGAGGAGTGTTTCTAGTGAAGTATTGACACACGTATCAAGATTGACTCTCTATATGGAGCTTTTCATGTTGCCCATTAATGTCAATATTCTTTCAAAATAGTGCCGAATGTTGCTTCCTCACTTGCATCCAATCTTCATGATAAAGGCTACACAAAGTGCAGCAATTTAATTGACTTGCCAGTTACATTGAGGATTTTGAAGCAACTATTGAATGGTTTTTCAGTTCTCATAGGCTAGAAGTATCTACAAGTGTTGTGTACAATCGTTAGCTTTTATAAAATGATACACACATGCAATCACTATTGCATTAATTCATTGGTTAGGAAGAATATCTTATTGTTGTTCATATGTTGATAAGATATGCACATACACCACTAATCCAGTAATGAAATTCACTCTCCTTGTGTTAGATTCTCTATGTTGCTTTGACATGTGAACCAATGACCTTGGTTGATTGCTCTTTGCTTCTTATGGCTAAAAATGCTTTTGATCCAAGATGAGGCATTTCACTGCAAGGTGCAATAACTGAAATGAAGTCATGTGCTTTAACTTTATGTGTTTGTGTCATTTCTACTTTTGTGTGCTATTCTCTAATTGTCAAATGTAAATTGACAGAATACATTTGTTTGTACTTGTTTGTTTATATTCTTCATTTGGATTGATTCATGATTGATATTGTTTGTTTGTGTCTCTTAAATTTGTTCATATCACTTTACTAGTAGATGAGTTTATAAAAGGAAAATGCATTGTGGAGGTTCGGAAAATGTAGAAACCTTTTGTAAGTTGTGCATTGAACAAATTGAAAAAATGCAATCATCCTGTAAACAACAAAAGAGATAGATTGACAGTCATTATTAGTAAGTTTGAGAAGCTAGCAAGCAAAATGTATGATAAACAACAAATGAAAAGTAAATGGGATAACTTCAAGGAATAATAGAAAAGATTGAGGTCATTGCTTTACAATGAAACTAGATTAAGATAAGATGCAAGGAAGAAAACCATTGATGCGAGTGACGAATGGTGGGAGAGTAAAATTCAGGTTTTCCTTACTTCTTTTTTTACTTTCATGTTAAGCTCATCTTTAATGATACAACTTATGCAAATACTTCATTATAACAGGTGTCGCGACCCATTTTTTTTCGGGGTGTGAACCACCTAGGTTTTGGCTAATGGATTGTTAAGCCTAGACTTAACTCGGGCTCTCCCAAGCCCATACCAATTCGTGACTTAGGTTTGAATTGTTAACAAGCAATTTGTTTAATTAGGAGTCGCCACTAATCTATTTTTGGTGAGTCGATTAGAAACCCTAGTAAAGTAACAGGAGATTTACTTTACTCCTACGAACCAGAGACTATGGGTACGGGGACTTGGTTATACTAGAATTCTCTAACGCCCTTTCGGTACCATTCTTTTAATTTCAAAAATGTTTTTGCAAGCAGTTTGGATTGATTTGAAGTCTATTTTCCTAACATGTAGGGTGATCATGTGGGTGCGCAAACCACTAATTTAACACCCAAGTAAAGCAGAAAATAAATTGCAGGACTTACCTCAAAGCAACGAAAGTATCTGCAATGTTAAATTAAAATCCACATCAACAACCCTAAATATGGTTTCTAATTAACACGCAATTTCCCAATTTTTGTTTTCACTTTTCTTAATGAGAATCTAATCTACATGCAATGCAATGTTACTAATCTAACATGTAGTGATATGGCATGGCAATATAGCCTAAACTATATGACATGGATAAAATAAATGCAATGATTAAATGTGCAATCTAAATTAATCTAATGACTTAATTCTAATGACGAGTAATTTCCAATTAAATAGACCTAGCAATAATTACCAACTCTAATTCTATATGACATGCAATGACATTTTTTATTTTATTTTATTTAAAAAAGAATGCAATCTATCCTAGGAATTGAAACTAACTTATCCTATGTCATTTTTTGCATTTTTAATGTGAAATTCGAAATTAGAAAAATATGAAAATTATCTAGCTAAATTAAGATTTTATCCAACTTATATTAAGGATTAGGTCAGACTAAATCCTAATTTGAACCAGGATATTATCTTAACCTAGCAATCTCTAACCTAAGATGCAATCTATCTAAAAAGATTGATTTAAATGCCTTAGTTCTACATGACATATGCATGATGATTTTTTGTTGTTCTTTTTCTTAATTTCGAAATTAAAAAAAATTGTCACATGCAACTTAAATAAAAAAACTAACATCCTAAACGAATGCATTTTGTTTTGGATTTTTTTGTTTTTTCAAAAATTCGAAATAAATAAATTTCCTATTCTAAACATGCAGGATAACCCTAAAACCATGAATATTCTAAAACAAATCTAATCTAACTCGGATTTTTTTCGGATCTTTCCTTTCTTTTACGGGAGATATCGAAATGAGACATCAAGAACATCACGGCAACAAATCAGGCAAGATATCATCTATGTCCATTTTGGAAATAAATTGACGAATCGTATCTCGCGCATGAGATCGGATTGGCCAATTTTTAAATAAAATCGCGAATCGTATCTCGAGCGTGAGATCGGATTGGCGATTTTTTCGTGCGATTACGAGTCGTATTTCGAGCGTGAAATCGGACTGTCAATCATACGCACGTTGCGAAATTAGGAAAATTTCCTAATTCAAGAAGCTACTTGAGTTGCGAATATCATGGCATATCAGGAATTTCAATTATATGCATCAACAAATATCCCAAATAAGGTAATGGAATTTTCGAAAATCAAAATAGATAAGATTTTCACCTAACTCGAATATTGGTTTCCAAATTCCGATCCTCGAATGGCTACTCGCGATGCAACGTGGTGGTGCTCGGTTGCTCGAAAATCACCCGATGGGCTCCACGAGACCTGCGAAACAAAAATTTGTAAGCTCGGCAAGGGACTCCTCGATGGACGGCGAATCTTGGTCTCCCAATGCTGGTTTTGTGGAATTTGGTGACGCAAGGAAATCCACTAGCCTTCTGACAATCCCACTGATTGTCAAACTTTGACCTTCTAAAATCCACACTTAAATTTTCAACCTCCAAGGAAAGACTTGTGCAAGGCGTGGCTGCTTCGCCGTTGAGATTTAAGTCTATTGGAGTGATTCACCAATGATGGCCAGAACAACGACTTAGGAATCTTGGGTGGCCGTGAAAGGAACGTCCTCGGTGATGGATTGGGCTGCAACGGAGGTTTGGGGCGGCACGACTCAAGGTCAGTGGCTGTGGTGGTTCACAGGTGATTTGCGATGTTCGATGGCTCTGCGGCTGGTCGTTGATGGGGTGGAGACGCGGCTGCTCACATCTTGGTGATCAACCTGGGACCGCTTTAGAAACCTCCCGAAGCGGTGGGCCAAAGAAGATGTTCGTGCAGGGACTACTCCAGCTTAGTCCTCAATTTTTATGAAACACAATCAAATCCCTCTCAAAGTTGACCACCCCTTTTTTACTGAGAATATCTATGCCCCGATTTTTCTCCTATCTCTTCATGCGTGGACTTTGTGAATGGGTGCAGTAGAGAAGTGAAAGCACGAGCCTCTCTCCGGGTTTATCTCGTGGACGTCTCTGTTAGGTATTCCGAGAAGACCAGGTAATCGTCTAAGAAATTTCGCTTGGTAAGGCTCCGAGATCGGTGTCGATTGGAACTTGAACACGTGACCAGAGGATGGAATTCTCGACTGAGATTATTGACGTCCCTCGAGAAACCCTGCAGCTGCTTGATGAGGCACGACTAAGGCTAGCCGTGGCGGGAATCTTGCTGAAAACCTGCCAAGGACACCTTGAGCCGGCGAGCTGGATGTTCACCTGGAGGTTCTGGACTATCTTTGGGAAACTCATACGATGGAACTCCAATGCTGGCTCGAAGGCTTGTTTAATGTGGTAGAGATTTGCTAAAGATTGCGCCGAGATGCTGCGAGGAAGCTTCAACGAGCCATTGCAGAGAGAAAGCCAGCCTCTTTCCCCTCACGTTCCCTCTCCTTCACGTATGCTTTCTATATTGTGGCCGTATATTCAATGTGTGGCCTCCTCCCGAAACCCTACGTGAAAACCTTTTTATAGGCTGAAGATTAGGGTTTTATTTTCCTTTTCAAATCAGCATCCGCGAAGATTTCTTTTTCGCACGCAATATCACTTTTCTTTTATTTTCCACATCTCCTGATTTTATCACCTAAAGATAAGATTGCAACCCGATTTTCTTAAATTCCAAAAATCCACCGTAATATATTATTTCAAATCTCAATTTAGGTAATTCTTGTTATTAAAAGAAAACGGGCTCGGGCAATTTACTTGCTTCGTGGGCTTAGTCCGACCCGCCAAAATTAAAGCTTAGAACTACTAAATCAAACCCATTTGTCACCGACCCAATGTAAATGCAAATTAAGAAACAAATGCACCTAAAACTATATGCTATGCAATTAACTATTTTTCCGGAATAAAATTAACCCCTAATTTTTTAATGCAATAAATGACTAAGCGGGTCGCCAAAATTTAGGTGTCAGCAACAGGTCAATCCAAAGTTTAAGGCTTTTTTAGGATGAAAGACATGTATCTTGATCTTAAAGTAAAGTTAGATATGATGTTCAAAGATACAGTTGCTACTGAAGGAATTATGTGGAATCATGTACAAGGTTTATGTATTAATAATGATGTGGAGGCCACACAACCTGTATTGATGATGTTGTGGGGTCTTAGATGATCCTGTGGATGAAATCGTTGTTGAACCAACTGGAACTCAAACCCATAAAAGAGCCGTGCAGACTTCAAAGATGCAAGCTTAAGGAAAGAAAGATAAGAAATTAAGCACAAAAGAAGAGCTCAAAACACAAATTAACAAGCTATTTACAATTGTTGAGAGTATGAGCACTACCACTGCTACATCTAAAGCAACTAATTTAGTCAGTCCTTACGAGGACCTCATAGAGATATTGGATTCCATACCTAAGATTGTGGAAGACAAAGACTTGTACTTTTTTGCAATTTCTCATTTAAAGGAAAATATAGATAATAGGTAAGTTTTCATGAGCTTAAAAAATTATGCAAAGAAAGTAAAGTATTTCAAATATGAGTTGAGAAGAGAATCAAGTCTTCGTAAATAGGATGTTAGCATCTTATTGTTCTCAAGTTTGAAGCTTAGTTATTCCACTTTGTTTCTATCTATGGATTTTTATTTGCAGTTCTTGTGAACCTAATTTCAATTAGTGTTTGATGTTAAACTATTTTCATTTGGTGTTCTCTTAATGTGATAGTTTGCATATATGTGATGATTAATACATTGTTTTTCTTCATATTTTGTTACTTGAAGCAGTTATGGATGATTTACATACAACGGAAAATCATGAACAAGAGGGAAAATCATGAACAAGAGGAAAATGAATTATGAGATCTTGTCTCAATCGCTGAAGTTATAATTCTTTACCAAGCGACCAAACTTTGCAAATAACCTTGCATGACCTCAACATATACAAGTTATGTATGGTTAAAAGAGTTTATTGATGAAGATGCTAATCTAATAAAACACTACAATATGTTTAGAATGCATAATATTGTATTTAACCATTTAATGCATGATTTAGTAACATGTTATGGCCTTCAAAATCTAGGAATACTGATGTTAGAGAAATGGTTGGTATCTTTCTTTATATTTTAGGACATGGTATAGATAATAGGTTAGCACAATAGCGTTTTTAACGTTCCGGGGAAACCATAAGTAGGCACTATAGCTAGTTTTAGATAAAGTATTTGATATGAGAAAAGATTTAATCCAACCAATTGATCGACAATATATAAAAGTTCTAGAGAAGATCAGGAAAGATCGATGATTTTATCCAATTTTAAGGATTGCATTTAATCTATTGATGTTACATATCCCAACTATTGTACCTACGTATGATCAAATTCATTTTATTGGTCGAAAATGAACAACTTAAAACATGTTAGCCATATGTAATTTTAATATGCAATTTGTGTATGTTTGGGCTGGTTGGGAGGGACAAGCTCATGATACTCATATCTTTTATGAAGCTATTAGAAGACATGACGCACATTTTCTCCATTCTCCTCTAGGTATGTTATTTAATGGTTTAGATACATCCATATATCTAATTGGCATATGTTAATTAAATTTACAATATATTTATATAGGTAAATAATATATTTATATATGTAAATATTACTAAGTAGATGTTGGATATCCAAATCTGATTGGTTATTTGGGGCCAAATAAAGAAGTTAGATATCAGAGTTTCGAGAAGGTCCTTATATCAAGAAGTGTTCAACCATGCCCATTCCTTGCTACGCTCAACAATTGAGCGAGTCTTTGGTGTACTAAAATAGAAGTGGGGGATTTTAACTCATATGTCAAGTTATTCGTATGAAAAGCAATTGCAAATTGTCGTAGTGGCAATGACTTTGCATAATTATATACAAAGAAATAATATGCAAACATGCAATTGATACCTAGAATTCTAGATTGACTAAATTACATGCATGCATTCATTATTGAATGACATGAATCAACCTTATCGCATGACATGCATAAGCAATATTAAACTATATGCAATGGAATTAAGTAATAATTAATCCTAAATGCATTCTATTCTATATGAGATGATGAATAAGATGAATTCCTAAAGACATTTGATTTATTAAATGACGTGCAATGTGCAACATGAACATTATAGAACTAATCATGAATTAACTCTTACAATTAAATGCAATCTATATGAAATATGGATGCAACATTTTTTTGGTATTTCCTTTATGAGTAAGTAGTAGGATACTTCCTAAATCTACGCGATGACTTAAATTAACTAGGACATAATATATGTATTCCTAGTCAGGCATTAAATAAAATTCATGGTTTCCTAAATTGCTATATGATTCCTAATGCTATAAAATTCTAAATTAGGAAAAATGCATGAATGCACATCCAAGTTTTAGATACAATGCGATTTTTTTTTTATTTTTTGTATTTTTATTTTATGTGATGCACCTAATCTAATGATGTTAACGAAATAATTTGAGTGGTTTTAATAATTATTAAGATTAAACTTAGCTAATTAAATATCACTTCATGACACATAAAAGAGGAAAAATTTAATTAGGGTTCAATATTCCAGCTCAAAGATTCGATTCCCCATTTAAGATATCCTCAACAAATTCAAGATCAATCAAAATAGGATATTAAATATTTTAATCTATCTAAGATGTGCAGGGGGATATACGCGAGGTAATTTATTCAAAGATTAAATGTACCAAAATAGGAAAGCAAGCTAAATTGGATAACACGTTACCTAATTTTACCTCAGGCAAGATTACCACGTGAACCGGCAACGAGGTGATCGACGGTGTACAGCGAACAGCACCGGCAGGAGCGATCATCAAAGGACGATCACAGCGGGGCCCGAAATCAACAATGACACTGGCGGGACTAATCAGACGGCATCAGCAAATTGGGTGGCAGCGACTGGGACCAACAGGGGTCACCGGTTCGAGCAGTGGTGATGCGAGGCTTACAGCAGCGACGTCGGGACCTGGGCAGTGATGGGACCATTGTCGGGGACAGTGACTGGGTCCTTACGGGGGCAAACAGCACCGACTAGTGGAGGCGAGCGGCAATGCCAGCGGGTTCTGGGCAGTGCTGGAGACTGAGAACAGCAGCTGATCAGAGGCGGACGGAAGGCGAGCTTAGGTGGCCCCGGGAGGGTACTGGCGGCAGGGAACCATCGAGCGAGGTGGCGGGACCAGTCAGGGGACGGCGGCAACGCCAGGTTTGGAGGAGATAGCCGGAGAGAGGGAGCTTGCCGTGGGAAAATCCGAGTGCTTCTACTTTTTTTTTGCTCCGAAGGTTGATTCAAAATTGGCATTAAGTACAAACAAATCAGAAAGATATATTCCTAATCGATCCAAAGGTGTACGCAAATTGTCAGAATTAAGCAATTCAAAGCAACCGTCGGATACACGGCCAACTTGATAACTAATCTTATCAATAAATTTGGTAGGGTTCGGGGAGATACGGTGAAATTACCAAAATTCAGGTGTGAATGAAATGTCGGCTGCTTTTATAGGAATTTCAGCTCGCCACAACAGGTACTGACCCAATTAAATGTTACATAATTAAACAATACGTGCGAAGACGAAATATGTCAGAAATTGTTCATTACTTAATCTTACAGTACGACAGTCATTCGCCCTACTTTTTCCTTTCTATTCACGCCACCGTAATGGGTGAATAGATTCAGTTTTGTGTCAATGCAGAGTCTACGGTAGCCTCTCATCACGAATCCCATTTTTATACTGGACTTTCTTCAAAGGGAAGGAACACAAGCCTCGCCATTTCACTCCCTGGTACATATTCAAACCGAAAACCTAAGTATGCTTGAACATAAGCCACATGGGAAAGCAAGTTCAATACGAGTCACCAGATTAGAGCACAGCAGCGTCCTAAGCATCCCGAAAGAATGTCGAAAGGTATCCAACAGAACTCCCAACATGCAACCAGAAGCTGCCTCACCTAGTTTGTCAATGGAGTATCGAGCCATACCAAGAACCGCAGCAGAATATGGGAAAGCAGATCTTGCACATCTGATACGAGAGCTACGTGCAGAAATAGATCTATGCCTGAAAAGAAAGACCCAAAAACATGCGAACTTGTGAATGAACTTGAGAAAATGAAAACAAACGAGTGACCAAAGAAGAAGCAGGCTCCATAGCCGACGTTTGACAATGCGGATACATGCACTGCAGAATCATTTCACAGAGCTTCTTTAATGAGACATAATCGACTATGACCATGACCGGTAGCCGTTACAGTCTCTCCAAAATAAGATGACAACAGTAAATCCTTGTCAACTCAATTCATTCGGTAGATTATAGCAGAAATTCAAATGCGGATTGCGTTTTTGGAGTAATTGTCATGGACTTGTATCGCCAGAATTAACATTTGAAGCATAAAATAAATTGCAATGCCTGGTTAGGGTTGCTGATTTCTCTATCGAGCAGCCAAACTCACCGTCTTTTGGCTGAAATTTGTGATCTCGCAGTTGGCTAGATCGGATATTAGCAGCAAGCTTGGACCACAAATCCGATGAAGGCAAAGAGAAGGTATGTGATTCTAGCAAAGTAACTCATTCACTATTTTCTATATCGCAAGATCATGGATTATTAAGTATAAATTCTGAAAATCCGAGGGGAAATGCAGAACATAAATTCGGATGAACCTCCGTCTATGACTTTCCCTTTGGAAAGTTGATCGCACCAGAAAATATGGTACTTAAGAGGATTGTTCTCTGAACTTTTCTATCAAATAGTGTTCCAACTACAAATCATCTCTAATTTCAAAGTTTGGCCATACTTGTTCAATTTTGCATCACTTCCCATCTCTATGTAACAGAAATTAGACCGCATTCCCAAAAGAAGCTGTTTTTTCTTCGTAATCTGGAAGAGATCTTAGGAGTTTACTTGGCTTGATCAGGTCGGGATGTGCGGGAACACAACAGAAATGTGGGCCGACTGCGAAGATGGAGTTTCGACTTATTCATCAGCAAAGAATTATTCAGTAAACCCAACACATATTCTAAACTATATCTGGACGGTCGCATATATCTGGTAAGTCTCACGAGACACCCGTCACTTTTAATGAATCAAACTAGTTAGTACATATACCGCACCTCATGAATATTGTGTACAACATAAAAGGGTAAAATGGGAGTCACCCGCAGTGCTTTGAACTTTAGACTCAAGACTGACGACAATCGCTGCCTAAGATCTGGTCTAGATCGAGGTCGGGCGAACCGATTTGGACTAGATAAGGTCCCAGCAAGCATTGTGACGGAGCTCGCATGGTTCCTGCTAGAAGCAAAGAGGCAATGGCGGTAGCGGCAACTAGAGGTGGAGAGAGAGAGACTCTTGTGAGGTGAACGTGAGTAAATAGAAGGTACAAGAAGAAAGAAAGGGAGGAAAAAGTAGGTGTGAGTATTTTTTTTTAGGGCAGAATCGGGAATCAGAAAATTAAACCGATTCCCACTTATTAGGTTCCAAGTTCTAAGATATGCAGGCAAGATAGTAGAACTTGGAACAAATTTTTTTTTCTTATTCCATATCTTCATGCAATCTTGCTGATTCCATAGTGTCCGATGATGAATGTATGATCCGGAACTACTAATCTAAACTTCCATTTCAATATATCAATGAATGGAATTTTTTTGTTGTTAATGTTTCATATTTTTGCATGTGTATCTAAATATGAATTATGATAGATAGATTGTAAAAGTAAATAGTGGTGATTAGTGACAATTCATTACAATCGTTAATACAAGTGAAACTTGATATAACTCTAAAACCGACTCTGAAACATATAATATGGTAGATTTTAAATTCTAAAATATGCATGGTAGATTCTAAGTTTCAAAATTTAGGAACTGATTTCAACGATGGGAAGATTCTAGGTTCTAAGTAGAACTTGAAACAACCTTGAAACAATCTTGAAAAAACCGCGCACCCCTTGGAGAAAGAGATGGGTGTAGAACTCAATTATATTGTTGTAACATATGTAAAGCTTATCCCTTTTTTGAGCCATAAACCCATCAAAGATTGTCCGAATGTGTTACTGAACAAATACGAATGATACATGATTATTTTACAAAAGTGGAGTGGAACAGCTCTCCATCGAGTAAAAGCAATAATTGCCTTTCGTATTGTTGATGCTAAAAAGATTAAACTTTATCTCGCTACTAAATTGCGACTAGCTCACGTGCAAAGTACGCTACATTTATAAGATCCTATGAATGCTTTATGTAGAAATAAAGCACGAAAATGACAAACACGAATGGTCCAAATTTGAGAGAAAAAGAAAAATGAAAAATTATACAATTAACTTTAAACTTATTATTTAGATATCAATTCAATCTTTTCAATTTTATTAATTTAATCCTAAATCTTTTAAAGAAATTTCAATATAGTCATTGTGGTGAATTTTTGCAAGATAAGATTGATATGGCAATCTAGATATCTCTAACTTTTTAATCTTATTGTATAAATGTCAATTTAATTATCAGCTTTTTCAAGACAGAAATTACTTTTTGTTGGTGAAAAGTATTCCTAAACCTACCTACAATATCCTTGAAACTAATACTAGTTGTTAATCGACTTTCCATCTTAAATAAAGTAACTTTTTATTTTCACTTTCAACATTAAAATGATGGGGCACGCCTACTATTCAATAGTTCAACTTTTGGTACTTGCTTTTTAACTTTATCAAACGAGTTCATGGTCTTAGATATAATTAAACCGCACGTCACCTGGGGCAATGCAATGATTAAATGGTCAAGTAGTCAAGATAAAAGAACACTTTAATTTTTCAAAAGGTTAAAAAGAAAAAAAGAACACGTGAAATCACCTAGAAAAGTGTGATTGGCAAGTTTGCTCCGCTGCGCGTGGAAATTTTGGATGAGTTTATTAAATACCAAAAGCTTCAAATTGGTGCTCTCTAATGGATACACTCGCACCACACTTATCCTAAACAAATTTTTATGTTAGAAAAAATCTTAAATTGATACGCACTTATCACATTTATTTCAAACTGATGTACCTGCACCATATTTATCTCAAGAAATTTGAATCTCTTATTGGCTATCATTTTCTTGTTAAAATGGAATTAAAGCGACATGAGTATACCCATTTGAGATAAATGTGATACAAATGTACCAATTTAGGATTTTCTACTATGCAAAAATTATATGGAGATAAATGCGGTACGAACATATTATTTTTGGAGTTTTTGTGACCCAAAAATTAACTTGAAGATTTTGATAGTATTAACCATTAAAATTAACAAACCAATTTTAATGGGTCAAATGTTAGTGTCGTGTGGGTCCCACTAAACGGATCGTTGCAAATGTATTTTTGTATCACATGTCCAAATTCATGGCATACTTTCTGACAGGCAAGTCGGTACCAATCTTGTAATCATGTCCTTGAGCATGATAAGATTCATCATATCCATAGCCAGGCCTTGAGAAAGCTTTGCTTTCTCCCCTCCATCCACTTAGTCTCTGTGTCAAAGACAGAACTGTTTAGAAAGTCCCGAGTAAGAGCAGTGTCCAACAGAGATATTCGTCTATATTAAATTGCCAACTCGATCGAAGGGAGGATAAGAATGGAATCCAAAGAGGAAGGGGACAAACGAACACAATCCCATGCACGGAACAGTGCTTTGAATAAACCTCGCTTCGCGTTTTGCGGAATACGAAGAGCATCGGGCTTAGGAATGCGATTTGGTCCCAAATTGATTCCTCGGTCGAAGAGCCTCTGATTTTCAAAAGGAGAGTAGATAGGGCGTCCAAATCCCTTTAGGCACACGCATGCCGCTCTGGATCAGGATTATCTCGACAGGGCAAATGCCCGAATTCGACCGGTTCACAGAGTTTACTTGGTGTTGCATGGACTTACAAGAAATCGAGGCTTTATCCTGGATTATCAAACGAAATCACTCAATAAATCTAGTTTATTCAAGTGTCATCATATGTGAGGGTTGATTTTCATTATTGGTACATGTAACATACTTAGTGAATCGTTTCTAATGCTTAAGAGAAAGGAAAGAGCAAGTGGGTGAAGATGTTGCGTGTTTGTTATGACCTACAAGCTTGTTTCTTTGATACTGTGAATTTTATTCTCTGATCTCAAGGAATTTAACATGAATACTTCTTATTTTATTTTCACGTGAATATTTAGAGTTAGGCGAGCATTGTTTAAAATAAGATCAAATACCACAAAAAACTTCAAATTATGTCTACTGTGATAAAAATATCCCAATTTTTTTTTTAATGTCATCAAAACTTCTAAATTTGCCAATTGTGACACTAATACCACCAACTTTTTTGTGTCATGAAAAACTTATTTACCCTCTATTTCAATTCTCATTTAAGACATACTCGTTACACTGACATAAATTCAGGACGTTTTTATAACCAAAAAAAAAAGTTTGAGGCATTGGTGTCACAATGGGCAAGTTTAGGGTTATAAGTAACACAAAAAAATAATAATGATAAGTTCATGATATGTGTATCACAATGAACATAGTTTGAGGTTTTGTGATGTTATTTTTTATAACAAATAAGAAAATTAACCCAGACGTTTTTTGTTTAATGATATTTGGTGACCACCTATTTATTTAATGGAACAGCACTTACTAATGTCACCCCGTGATGGGGTGAAATGTATCCGTCTCGTTTTTTGGCCACATGACAAGGTTTGTTAACTTAATTGCCAACTGTAATATTGGACTCTCTAAAACATTCCTAAGGTTAGTATCGGTCTAATCTTTAACTACTGATGGACGACAAAAAACATGAAAGAAGCTGTCGTATTGAAGCTGAATTAGTTAGGGTTTATCGGAACGTCCAGCGGAAGTCTCATATCTCAACTTAGAGGTACCACGGTCCAAATAGAAGCTCAATAACATGCGACATAATGTCAATGATAGTCCCTCCATACTTACTAAAAATTCAAAATCATCCATTTACTCTATTTTTGAAAATAGTATCGGTATATTTTAAAGTATCCATCGTTACCCTCTTTGTAAAAGTACCATGCAATCCTGATGTAGACATTGAAACACATGCTCGAATGGATTAATTGCCCATCAGCAATTTTTTTTTTTTTTAAAGTAACAATGAGAGTCAATGAAGCAACTACACTTGTCTATGGTCACCATCACATTGGACACGACCACCGCGAGTGGCGGTCATGGTTGAGAGGGAGGGAGAGAGAACACTAAGGCAAGTGACCACCGTCATGCCCGCAAAGGCTACAAACAAAGGCAAGGATGGCCCAAAGGCCTACAAATGCAAAGTTTGAGTTCTTAGTGGGACACTAAGGTCAATATATCAAAATTTCTAAAAATGTATGAATCATTTTGAACCAAGAAAAGTAAAGGGATGGTTTTATATTTCGAGCAAGAGTATATAGACTAATCGTAAACTTACATTTACTCAAAAAGTTTAACATCTATGTGTTTCACCAAAAATTGGTGTTGACCTAAATAGTGAAAATCTTTCATTAGAAAAATTAAATTTTGATTTTTAATGAAATGGGTTTAGTGGCAATTATGGATAGGAACTCATGGCTTTTATAGTGAAAATGAACGAGAAACTCAAAACAAAAGTAATGACAATGATGACTAAAATTGAAGATGAGGGGACAATTAATTAATAAGATGATAATAAGTACGCTGGGAATAAGCGTTTTTGATTACGAGTGTCTTCAATTATCACACGCACCTCCATTTTTATAGCTTACTAATTACATCCGTTCGCTAGCAGTTACTACTCTAAGCACAATTACAACTGCATTCACGAGATTTCAAGCCTCCAATTCACACGTTGGTCTCATCCAAAAATAGTTACAACTTCCAATGCCACGGGGTTACTCCACAATCGCTTGGTGTTCGTGCTTTCAATTTGCATCCTGGTCTCGGTGTCCTCTTGTTCTCAACCCTTAGCCAAAATTTAAAATGGTTAACCTTTTATATGATGAGCCTCATTAAACAATTCCATGGATATCGATATTGCCTCTAGATCACTTGTCTGATGTCGATATCAATGACGCACAATTCTCAATAAATCTCTCTCATTGATTTGATTGCTTTATGTGTTGTAACACTTTTAGTAATTAATATTCTTTGGTCGATTAGTCCTCATAATGCGTCGATCATAGTGAATTGGTTATTATTATTTTTTTTAATGTAAATACAATGCATTATGACTCATTACAGAACTTCGCCTAGCGGGTCTCCACGTGCACCTCAACAAATGCATGACATTTTCTATCTAATCATATTTGCCAAGCGCCGATTCACTCATTTGACCAGCGCATCTAAATCCCACTACGTGATGGATGAATAGTGTCATCCTCTTGTTCTTTTTGGCTACATGACAAGGTTTGTTAACTTTCCAACTGTAAAAATTTGGACTCTCTGATTTCCTGCAAAAGCATCCATTGAAGGTAAGTACCAGTCTCATCTTCAACTAATGAAGAAAGTAAAAGAAAGAATAAAGGAGCAAAACGACAATTAACGAAGGATTGTTGAATAATGAAGCATTAAGCTTCCCCACTTTAATCAATTACCAATCCCTTTGCTTTAGAACCTCTATGATTGAACGACAGCGTAATCAATCTTGCATGAACTGTGCACACGCACGAGATCAAGCTTTGACGACTAATTTACATTACCCATCATGATGTCAATAATGCTTTTTGCAAAAGATTTTGCTATGTGATAATCGTTTTATTGAACAGATTGATCTAGTTAACGGCTAAAATTACAGAGATGCTGATTAAGCAACTATTCTCACGTTGGGCAAGTCTAAATTGAGTATGCGTGATTGGTGTTTCGAGTTACCCATAATAGAACTGGCTCGAGAGTCGAGATGAATAAACTATATGCGCATTGGGACTGGTCTTGGTGTCACATGGATGCTATTTGCTCGAGCAAAATATTTATTATAAGGAGAGGCCCCATGATCATTTTCACTATTTGGCGCACTCGCGGAGGTACTTAGAGGACAGGTGAAGCTTCATGGAAGACAGAAAACGGAGGTGTCCTTGCCTGTCTTTTTACCACCCTACATTTGGGAGGAATAAACTAATAATAATTGCAAAGATTTATTAAAAAAAAGAAAATTTGAAAGAATCTTTGAACAAAAGGCTTCTCTCTTTTGAAATAGTAGAACAGTTGCTGTCCAAGACCCCCAATCATGCAACTTTTCATGTAATCATGCTCAGTCCCAATTCAACTCAATTTAGATAATGGGAAATGGGTAGTGGGACTCAATCTAATCTAATTAGTTAGAAGGACCCCACAAAGAATTCTAGCAAAAGGGTCACAAAAAGAAGAAAATCTTATCGCACCACCGGAGTCATAATCGAATGAGACTATTAAAACCATTGACGGTCGGGATCAAGCAAAATTCATGAAATCTACAAATAAAAAAGAAAGTGAATGACAAGCATTGGAGAAACAAGCCGACCCCTCTCTTACGCGATTGAATTGCCAACTTGATTTGATTAGCAAAACACTTATCATTCAACAAGACAATACCTGATTCGACATTTCAAAACACTCATTTTCAAAGCTTGATTCCGCCAAGACCAAGCAAACGTTGTAAGCCGCCGTAATCGATTTTACCTTTGGCTAATTCGGATCCTTCCTCGTGATGTGCATGGAATAAAACCATCCACAGTCGGGATTGAGCTAAATTCATGGAATCTACAAATAAATAAATAAAGTGAATGACAAGCACCGGAAAAGCAAGCCGACCCCTCTCGTACGCGATTGAATTGCCAACTTGATTTGATCAGCAAAACACTAATCCTTTAACAAGACGACACTTAATTCGACATTTCACAACATTCATTTTCAAAACTCGATTCCGCCCAGACCAAGCAAAACGTTGTAAGCCGCCGTGACCGATTTTACCTTTGGCTAATTCGGATCCTTGCTCGCACATGGAATGCTTTAAAATTTTCACGAAAATGTTCTTTAAATTTACACACGTGGCAAGAACTTCTCGTTGTGAAATAGATTTAAAGAAATAAATAAATAAAAAAACGAGCCTACTGCTTACGTGAATCCCTTCTGGTCTTTTCACAGTAAGTGAGTGGGGAAATACCAACAGCGAAAACGACAATGCCCATGAAAAGAGAAACAGACAACATAAGAAAAAACAAAAAAAAAAAATCAAATCAAATAAAAAAATCAAATAAAAAAAAAAAGCCAAGAAAACGACAATATAATCAGTCCCCTCCCTTCACTCTTCTCCAACACTTCACTCCTGCCTCTTCTCTCCATCTCTCATCTCAAAATCCCGCTCTTCCGCTCCTTCAGCAAATATAGAAAATGCGCCCCTTCTTGCTCCTCCTCCTCCTCCTCCTCCTCCTCCACCTCCGCCGCGGCGCCGCCGCCTCCGCCGCCCCCACCCGCCTGACGGAGCCGCTCGCCCTCCTCTCCATCAGGGCCGCCGTCACCGGCGACCCCCAGTCCGCCCTCTCCTCCTGGACCTCCGCCGCCGCCGCCAACGGCAGCAGCCACTGCTCGTGGCAGGGCGTCACGTGCGACGCCCGCCGGCGCCACGTGACCGCCCTCGACCTCTCGTCCCTCGAGCTCGCCGGCGCCCTCTCCCCGGACGTCGCCCACCTCCGCTTCCTCACCTCCCTCTCCGTCGCCGCCAACCAGCTCTCCGGCCCCATCCCGCCGCAGATCTCCGCCCTCGCCGCGCTGCGCTACCTCAACCTCTCCAACAACGTCTTCAACGGCACGTTCCCGCCCCGGCTCGGCCTCCTCCGGAACCTCCGCGTCCTCGACCTCTACAACAACAACATGACCGGAGACCTCCCGTCGCCGTCGCCGAGATGCCCCAGCTCCGCCATTTGCACCTCGGGGGGAACTACTTCGGCGGGAGGATCCCGCCCGAGTATGGCCGGTGGGAGTTCATCGAGTACCTGGCCGTCTCCGGCGACGAGCTCACCGGCGCCATCCCGCCGGAGATCGGGAACCTGACGACGCTGCGAGAACTCTATCTCGGGTACTACAATAGCTACGACGGAAGCTTGCCCCCGGAGATTGGTAACCTGTCTCAACTCGTCAGGCTCGATGCGGCTAGCTGCGGATTGTCCGGCGAGATACCGCCTGAGATTGCCAAGCTGCAGAATCTCGACACTCTGTTTCTTCAAGTGAATGGGTTTGCAGGGTCTCTGCCTGCTGAGATAGGCTACTTGAATAGCCTCAAGTCTCTGGATTTGTCCAACAACATGTTCGCGGGAGAGATTCCCGAGTCCTTCTCTCAGCTGAAGAACCTGACCCTCCTGCATCTCTTCAGGAACAAGCTGAATGGTGAGATTCCCGAGTTCATTGCTGATTTGCCCGAGTTGCAGGTTCTGCAGCTGTGGGAGAACAATTTCACCGGCAGTATTCCTCAGGGTTTGGGCAAGAATGGGCATCTCCAGATCGTTGATCTCTCGTCGAATAAATTGACGGGTACTCTTCCTCCTGATTTGTGTTATGGTAATCAGCTTCAGATTTTGATTGCTCTTAGCAACTACCTGTTGGGCCCTATTCCTGAGTCTCTTGGGAAATGCCGGTCCTTGGAGAGGATCCGAATGGGGGGGAACTACCTCAACGGGTCGATCCCGAGAGGGCTATTCGGGTTGCCGGAGCTGAACCAAGTTGAGTTTCAGGATAATCTCCTTGTTGGAGAGTTTCCTGTGAGCGATGATTCGATAGCTTTGAAGCTTGGTCAGATTACTCTCTCGAACAACAAACTTGGTGGGTCTTTGCCACCGACTATTGGCAACTTCTCAGGGGTCCAAAAGCTCCTCCTGGATGGCAATAACTTCTCGGGACAAATCCCACCTGAAATAGGGCGTTTGCAGCAGCTTGCCAAGATTGATTTCAGCAGCAACAGGTACTCCGGTCCAATTCCGGCCCAAATCAGCCAATGCAAGCTGTTAACCTTTGTTGACCTCAGTGGGAATGAGCTCTCCGGTGAGATCCCGAACGAAATCACCGGTATGAGGATATTGAACTACTTGAATTTGTCGAGTAATAACCTATCCGGCAGCATTCCCCCGTCTATTTCCACCATGCAGAGCTTAACTTCCGTTGATTTCTCATACAACAATCTGTCTGGTCTAGTTCCGGGTACCGGCCAGTTCAGTTACTTCAACTACACTTCGTTTCTGGGTAACCCTGAACTCTGTGGACCATACTTAGGCCCTTGCAAAGATGGAGAAATGACTGGAATCCATCAAGCGCATGTCAAAGGGCCACTTTCTGCTTCAGTGAAGCTCCTCCTTGTCATCGGGTTGCTCGTGTGCTCTATCATCTTCGCGATCGTGGCAATAATCAAGGCCAGATCCCTCAAGAAAGCCAGCGATGCCAGGGCATGGAAGTTCAGCGCCTTCCAGAGGCTGGACTTCTCTTGCGAGGATGTCCTGGATAGCTTGAAGGAGGACAACATCATCGGGAAAGGCGGCGCGGGGATCGTGTACAAAGGCAGCATGCCGAATGGCGATCATGTCGCCGTGAAAAGGCTGCCCGTGATGGGAAGAGGGTCTTCCCACGATCACGGATTCAACGCTGAAATACAAACTCTGGGAAAAATCAGGCACAGGCACATCGTAAGGCTACTGGGATTTTGCTCAAACCACGAAACCAATCTTCTGGTCTATGAGTACATGCCTAATGGGAGCTTGGGCGAGGTTCTTCATGGCAAGAAAGGAGGCCACTTGATCTGGAGCGTGAGGTATAAGATTGCCCTGGAAGCTGCGAAAGGGCTCTGCTATCTTCACCACGACTGTTCGCCTCTGATTGTGCACAGGGATGTGAAGTCCAACAACATCCTGCTCGACTCTGATTTTGAAGCCCACGTCGCCGACTTCGGCCTCGCCAAGTTCCTTCAAGATTCGGGCGCATCCGAGTGCATGTCGGCCATTGCTGGGTCCTATGGATACATTGCGCCAGGTACCGTTCAAACTCAATACTTTCAGAGATCAATCACGTCTTGCGAAAGCATGTTTTGATCATGAGAATTGTCTTTCCGATAATCATAGGATCTTCTCTTCTTGTTTTTTAGTAATTGATAAGTTAGAGGTTATGTTTTTCACCAATGATGATAATAGCACTATACTTAAAATGACAAATTTTTCCCCTGCGCATTGTTGAATAAATCTCCAGAATTGGTGGATTCTTCTTCTTTTGAAATTTGAGTAGACTTCATTGCAATCATGAAGATGGGTTGTATTTATGTCCAGAGTTTCTTGGAGTCACTTCTGCTTTGACTTTTCAGACAAGCATGCAATGTCATAAATTCTGATCTGCCACATAAATGGGAGTCTCTTTACTGCAATTCGTTTCTCGAGTTTGGCAGGCCCAAGAGTTCAATTAATCTCATGTTTTTATTGGTAACCTACCATAATGACAAAATATCCAACATCTTGTCTCTATATGAAGTTATGAACCCATGCACTGATATTTAGCTCCACAGGAAAGCTCCAAAAGAGATGATCTCTTCACATTAACCAAATGGTTTGCCAGTAATTTGGCGATTTTGCTTCTACATCAAGGAAAAAACCAATTGCAAGCGCTTTGGGATTTTGGTTTGGTAGAATCTTTTATTCAATTTTAACTTTACTTGCTTCCCTTTTCCAGAATATGCATACACTTTGAAGGTGGATGAGAAGAGCGATGTGTATAGTTTTGGCGTGGTCCTGCTCGAACTAGTCACCGGAAGAAAACCAGTTGGGGAATTTGGGGACGGGGTCGACATTGTCCAATGGGTCCGGAAAATGACCAACTCGAACAAGGAGGAGGTCCAGTTAATCCTCGACCCCAGGCTGAACACCGTCCCACTCCATGAGGCCATGCATTTGTTTTATGTTGCCATGCTCTGCGTCGAGGAACAGGCGGTCGAGCGCCCGACCATGCGGGAGGTGGTCCAGATCCTGACTGAGTTCCCGAAGCCATGCAATGTGAAACAGGAGGAACCCTTAACGAGCCCACTGGAGTCTCCCACGAAAGAAGCGAGAGATGGTCGTAGATCCCCACCGCCGCCCCAGTCGCCACCACCGCCGCCCGATCTTTTAAGCATTTAGTAGACTTTCTTGTTTGTGTGGGAGTTCATGCTTATCCAATTTTTCTTTAACTATGGTCTCGAAGGGGGGTGGGGGTTTAATGTGTTGAATTAAAAGTCCTTTTGTCTTGATGTACAGGGAGGGGTTATCTTGTCATGAATCTTTGTCCTTTATCTTGAAGTGTACTTATGGCCTGTGATCTCTGGTTTCTGCTTCATGAATCATCAAGTAAGGGCTTTTGTGACTGGTTTTTCTAGCTCTGCAGAGACTGAGATACAGAGTAATCATCAGAGGCAGAGAGGGTTGCAGGAAGTTTTTGAGGAAAGCTTTTTATGAGTTTTGTGTGGAGTCAGATATTGACAAGGACGCATGTAATGGTGGAGGAACAGTAATAATGACAGACCTTACAACAGACACAGACACAGCACACAGCACAGCACACGTCACAGAGCCTGTCCTTTCAATTACCGAGACGAGAGGGTTTTTCTTCCTCTGGTGGGGAAGTGAAAAACTCCATGGCTTTGGTCTGTGTGCTCTCTGTCTCTCTGCTTCTGCTTCTGCTTCTGCAGAAGGGGAAAATGGACCTCACTTCATTTAAAACTCCCATCTGCCTCTCTTAATAATTCCTCCTCTACCTTGGGTTGCAGGATGAGATGAGATGGTGGCAGATGGAAATGCCATAGTCAGAAAGGCATCTAAGTGCTATAAATCATGTTGGGTTTCGTATGATCTCACGTCGATGGATTAAAAAAAAAAATTCAGATGTGAAGCTGATAAAAAGTTCTGCACAAGTGTAACTCCAAGGAGACGAGGAGAAACAAATTCGCATAAAGATCAAAGACGTATCTTTCATCCAATGACCATTTACATACCCTTATCTTTTAAAATATCCTCGTGTCTCGAAAATGTCGTCTTCTTTCCAAATCTATTCACCCTACGTCAGGAATCCTCCCACCCACCTAAAACACTCAAAGCCTACTCCAAACCAAACCGTCAAAACCTTGAATAATATGCTAGATGAGTCTGCAAGGATCTAAACCTGTTCTTTCCGACGTAGGATTTTGATTTAGAGGTATGTGAATGGTATTTTTCGAAAATAAAGGTATGTAAATGGTCATTGAATAAAAAGTGAGGTGCGTTTTTTTTTCTTTTCTATTTTCCCTAAATAAATCACAGAGAATAGCACATGATTGCTCATTAAAAAAAAACACCTAAGCTTCCATTTTATCTCGTTCTCTTTAAGCGCCCAGTTGATTAGGCGTGAGTACTCTTTCGGCCATCCTTAGATCCGTAGATGATCATATAAATGTTGCATAAAAAATCTTTTACTTTTGACACGGCAGCTACTAACCCACTTAATTTTTGTATGGCATGATCGAATAATATCCAATAAAATGACCACAAATGAGATCATTCTCTGCCATGCGTAAGTGTGATCATGGTACAAAGGTTATTACAAAAGAAAGCAATTTCTCCTATTTAAAACTCGCTTAGGTTAAGATTTTACAATGTATAAAAGGCAAACTAAAGGAACATGAGAGACAACCCAAGTTTGTACATTGGTGCGAGCTAGTGAGGGTGTGACGGATTTCCAGCTCAAGAACTGGAAATCACAAATCCTGCTAATTGCACGCAAATTACTCAACGTTAGGGCCACCTACACAGACGAAAGGTTTGGACTTTACCAGCTGTGTTAGGGCCACTTGCAAAGACTAAAAGAATTTGGACTTAATCAATTTATGGAGTTCCAGAATGTTATGTGAGTTTCCATATCCGTACGCATAAGGTATTACAATTAAGAAGGTTCTTACCTTATGGTTGGAATGATGATTTCAACTATTCATGGACGGCCCCTTTGCTTTTATTTTTAGGAAGGTGCGGTGATGGGATATGCCGTTCTAGGTCGGGCAAATCAGAGAAAGTTGTTGGGGGAATTAGTTGCATTTGACCCTCTTTAGTTGTTGAACCTCTTGAATCTTAAATTGGAGAGTTATGTGTCGTGGAACGGCGAGAAAATTTTCGCACCTTCAGTACACGATGGTAGATCACGTACGACTGGAATCATTAAATTTGTAGGCCCGGTAAATGTAATTAGGTTTTTGTTAAGGAGTGCTCCGGAGTCCGGAGCACTATTTATTAACTCAATCAAGGATATTTGCAGTTTTTCAATGAAGTATTTCAAAAATTAACGCGTTTTTTTTATTATCTTAGCAACTTCTTTAAAAGTTATTGTCATTAAGGACGACGTATATAACAATTTTACAGGGTGGTAATTGTTGTGTGTCTATATATATATATATATATGTTATGATTGGTTCTTATATTTTGCAAATTGTATCCACGTGTACATTTTATTTTGGAGGAGAAGAAAACGAGAGAAAGAGAAATGATATAATTTAGTCGAATTGACACAGTTGATGGTGAAAGCGAAGTGGTATTTATGTTGCTTGAAAATGTGCAAAAGCATAATATTATATCAATTGAGTGATCGGCACATAAAATATTTTTTCAAGAGGACGTATATTACTATTCGATTAAAAAGACAAGGGCTCGGTTAAACGGTCTTTTCTTCTTTTGATTTAGGTGTAGGTTTTGGGAGGCAAACCGGCATCACTAGTCATTACCATTAAAAATATTATCTACGAGAGGCTATTCAGCAGTCTATTCAGCTAAAATGTTTTAGGTAAGGACTCTCAATTTTTTAATTTTTCTTGATTATCCAATGCTGTCTAAGTCGTTTCCCCGATAAAAAAAAATAGATTATAGGAGTAGGCGGCGACGGCGGTTTCTTGGCCCTATGCTATGGAGAAATATAATGTTTCTTGTAACTAGTGAGCACTATCTCGTGTATGATGCATGGTCATTATGTCAATTAAATTCATTTTTTAAAAGAGATTATTTTTGACGATACGTTTTTCTGCGAAATCTACAATTTAAAAAAAAAAAAATTAATGATAGCCTATATTACTTGTAAAAAAATATAAATATAATTTTTGTCATAAATTAAAATATTTAGATATAAATTATTATTGATAATAGATGTATTTTTATTGATTAATTTTTCTCAATGATAAAAACAATAACTTTTAGAAGAATATTTTTCAATTAATTCATTTTTTTATGAAATTAGCATAGACTTAAAATCAACTTACGCGAAAGTGTTGACATGTGCTTGCAGACTTGAGTGACTTTTAATACAATTTTTTTTTTTTTTTTTTTTTATGTTTGCTAAATCTTGTGACTCTCCTTCTAAATTCAAAGTATCTGAAACTTTTCAAAAAAACTAAATGTCCATTTGTGAAGTTTTACTTTTGTTTTCAAAGGATTAATATCATGAAAAAAAAATAAACCGATATATATATATATATATATATATAAATAAATTTACCTTAAATTAATTTTTGATTATGAAAAACCCTAAATTGTAGCACTAAAAATTCCAAATCTTGACATTTTGCAATAAAGATACCCTCCACTAGATTGAATTAATATTATAAAAAGCCACAAAATTAGTATACATGTAACAAATGAAAAGTAAAACCTTAAATTAATATATTTAATAATTATCACGTGTCATCCTTTAAAAGAAATTAACGGTAAGTAAATTTATCATTGATGAAAATGAAAATGAAAAAAAGAACTAGACCAGAGCTGATAACTCTGCCCCTGTTGGAAGACTTTTTAGCTATAAATCGAGTCAAGCCCGACGATGTTCCTAGTCAGAATTCGACTTGTGAATGAGAAAAATCATGTCTCCAGTATCGTAGAATCTTGCCGGGGGTCCCAGATGTTCGAGGTACCAGGGGAGGTGATTGATCGATCCCGATGCGACAAGCCAGGGGCTAAAATTTTCTTTGTTGTCTTGTTGGATCGCTTTAGTTTGACGTGGGATGTCCCATCGGGGGAGGGCTTTTTGCATAGGGAGGGAATCTCCTCACGTTCCATGCAATTTCGGTGGAGAAGCATTAGGTTTTTCTCCGATGCGATCCAGCTCTGGCGACATTGAATTTGGTGAAGACTTTCGTCCATTGACTGGGGATTCCCAATTGCCCTAGTTGTTGGTCTACATTATACTATTGCTCTTGCACCGATTTGCTCTGCAGCTGGGCACTTTGATACGTAGGTCTTTGCCCTAGGATTGTTTGCATTCACATTTTATTTTCTATTGTAGGGAATAAGAATAACGCTAAGAAAATTCTTACCTTTTACCAAAAAAAAAAAAATAACACTAAGAAAATGGACATCGGTTACAAAGTTGCTTGATAAAGTGATCGATTGTAAGCGGGTAATTAAATAAATGAGTTCTTGGATAAAAGAAATGTACCTTTGAAGGCACGATGGAATTCATCTTGACATGATGAATAGCCTGTGCTCGATCACGAGGCATTATAAAAGAAACAACGTCGAATAGTATAAAATTGAATTCCATTAGTGTACCATTCTCCTCATAAGTTCTCTCTTAGTCAGGACGAAATGATCATCTCCAATTATTAGAACCTTCAATTTGGGGGCTCAAGGCTATGCAATAATTAAGAACACATAGCGCTTCAACTCTTTAATGAATGTACTGGCATTTTTTGTCTCTCGTTGTTCTATAAAATATGTTTTGTTTACAGTAATCGTTCAACACATAGTTTGGGAGGAGGCATTGGGAGGGAAGGGACATTACTCTAGACGCAAAATTTTGTTTGGTTGAAGGGAAAGACAAGGATGGAAAGGATTAAGAGGGACTGATAAAGTATTTAAAGGATTTTGCATACTAATAAACAAACTTTTCTCCTTTCAATTTATACCCTTATTACATCTGTACACAATTCTACGCATTTATAAATGATCAACTAGTGAACGTAAGAATGTCGACATTCGATATGATTAGTTAGAGGGTGGATTGATGCTTGGGATAGAATGGGAACATTCCCTGTGACCCCCAATACCAACCAAACTAGATCGATTCTAGAATTGCCAGTTTCTAAATTGGCCGACTCCTAGTTAGTTGCTGATTCTACTCAAGAGCTGGGTCAATTTTATATTTTGAGTAAAAATCCCAAATGAAAATAAAAAATAAAAATAGCACAAGTTTTTTAAAGCATTAGTCTGTCAAGTAATTATGTGGCTGTTGGATCATATAAAGAATTATGGTTCAATTTTTCATGGGTATGAAAGTACTTTTTGTTCCAAAATAGGTTCAAAATCGATTTAACTCAAGTATCGATTTGGTTGGATCCATTTTCAGATAGAACTAGCAGATGCATCTTTAAACTAGGAATTGGTCTCTGACTAGACCCGTTCTTGAGATGAACCTAACCGAATGCCACTCTGAGTAGTGTTATTCTAGTACCATTTATTGGATCGTAAAGCAGAAGTTTGAGAGCTTCACGTGCAAAAAATTGTCAAGGGGGAGCCCAAACCGAGCCTATTAACATATCTAAAATGGTACACCACAATATATTAATCATTGCACACCGCAATATCTCCGATGGTGGACTTTTCAAATACAACCCATGAGTGTAGCTAACAAAATCCAATACGAGTATAAATGCTGTTAAATAACTATATGTATTTTTAGATCTTCAAGTTCAAATATTTGGCCAAAAAAAAAAAAAAAAAAAAACTAAGCCTCAAATTCTCAAAAGAAAAAATTACAAATGAAAGTTAACTGCAAACATAACCTAATTTGGTATGCATCCGCAATTAAGTGTCACCTACTTGAAATTGCTTTAATAAAGTAAGGTATATAGTGAGATACCTTTGCAATATTCCAGGTCAAATGCTTGAAAAGGCAAAACAGAGACGCCCTTGATTTGGGACATAAAGATGGAATAAGACATCCGAAGTGGAAAATGATGTAACATAAAACGAGTGACGAGACCCAAAACACCTGTATCGCACGAAAAGACGAGCTTTCCGTTTCCAACTTTACGACTTTTAACAAAAAGGGTTTGGGTGATTGTAGGGAAAAGAATGAACAAAATATGATGGAAAAGAGAGGTTGTGCAATCCCTACGAAACGAAGGCTTCCAATGAGTTGTCTCCCTTTTGCATCGACCTTTCACCGATCATCACGGCAAAAGCTCATCTTATGTTGGAATTGTTTACTTGCTACGCAAAGAGAGAATTTTTTCCTTTATAACTCCTATTCCCAAAAGAATTATGCACTCTCTTTGAAACTTTTTGATTTGACAAATAATTCCAAGTGTAGACACATAAAAATCAATTTTTTTTTTTGTTCACATGAGTCAAAGCAACTATGTAGAAAGGCAAAGATGTATCACTGTTAAATCAAGTACTTGATCACTCAATTAATCACTTAGAATCGTACTTTATTACTCATGATTAAAAGAGTGGAATGAGAGTTAAACCTTCATTCTCCTCTGATTGATGTTTTCTTACTTGGAATGAAGAGAAATGGGTGTCGAAACTAGGGATACGAGGTGCTTTCTATGACTAAGTTTTGATTTACGTGGGTGAGATGGTAGTGAGGTGTATTCAATAATCACATTAAGTGTTGAAAATGAAGTTTTTAAGCACTTAGTTTCATTAAATGCGTTTAACAACCTCTAACTACGCGCAACATAATTCATTATTTTCAGTAAAAAAGATCCCTTAATGCAGTAGATTATACAAAATGAACTGCTGAAATTGATCAAATGGTAAAGTATTCGATGAAAATAAAATATAGCCTTCCAATATTCCTGTAAGAAGCTATTTTTTTTTTTACTTTGTTTTCTTATATTAAATTTTTGTCTTTATTTTTATTTTTAGTCCTTTTTCTGGTCGAAATAGTACTTTGGAACTAATTATTCAGTAATTAATTTTTCAGCACTTTTATTTTTTAATTTTATCAAATGAGCCAAAAAAAGTGAATATGAATGAATGAATGTAATTGGTAAAATTTTATATTGAACCAATGGCTAAATTTTGAATTTGGCTACTTTTATAAGAGGGAAACTTAGGTACGGTAGGTGTATTTTCACGATCTCATTGATTTGCTTATTTCTATAGCAATTTAGATCCTCATTCTTATTCAAGAAGTTACCAAACACTATATTTTGAAGATTTATTACCATCTTGATTCCACAATTTTTGGGCTAATTATGCTCTTTTTTTTGGGCCTCTGCGTTGGTTTTACTTTTATTCTATTGTTTGATCGACCTTAATTTCAAGATTGGACATAACAAACAAATCATGGTATTGAAATACACTCCTCACTAAATACCTATCCGATGTTCTGTTTTTGCTCTTTTTGAGGAAGAGGTAATTTGTTTTCTTCATGGTAGGTGCAAAAATAAATAAATAAATAAAAATTCAAGTGAACTTTTTCCCGGAAAGTATTAATTCATGGATCATCAATTCTAAAAGACATGGCATTAAGGCTCCGTTTTGTTTAATAAAAAATGAATGATCTGAAAATGTTTTTCCTAAAATAATCATTTGTATCACTTATAAATGAATGAACGAAAAATATTTGCATCGTCTATGGAAATGTTAAGACATAAATTGTTATCAATAATTAAAATATTTTCACCATTAGTTATTTCAAGTAATATGGGTGATCATTTTTTGAAAAATATTTTTCAAATAATTTATTTTCCTCAAAACAAATGAAGTCTAAGTATCAATGCTATGCTTAACAAAGTTGAAACCTAATATGGTCGATCGACCAAGAAGATGTTTTTTAAGCTAAAAAGGGTGGGGATATGTAGCCCAACCCTTTTTCGAACATCGCCGAAGTTTGTGCATGCAAAATTGTAAATAACTTGGTTTCACAATTATAAGAACAGGGTATTTTTTTGGAACATGCTGGGGTGTATATACTTCTCCATCCTTATCTAATAGTGGTGGGTTTTGTCTCACTGATTATTTAGCCTTTATACCTAATTCATCTATTATGTAGAAAATGTCAACATCAAGTAGGGGGAAGCCCGGAATGCCCTAAGGTTATGGTCGTTTAGATTTCTAACTAAGATAAAACTAGATAGGATAGGATATTAAATCTAGTAAATTTTGCTATATCATATCCATTGATTGGTGATTTCAATAATAAAGTTGGATATGTTCATATCATATTATATATATCGTTTGGTATAAACTTATATACGAATAACAAATTTTACAAATGGAGATGATAAAAATCTCTCACGAAACTCTTGTCTACTTTATTTTTATTTTATTTTTATTTATTTCCCTCTCTTTTTAATTAATTTCTTTTTTATTTCTTTCATCCCCTTCCATCATTCTCTAATAATATTTCATCAAATAGAAAATTGTACTAATATACCTAAAATACTAAAACACCTAAAATATGTAATAAATATATTTATATATTGAATTTATATTATAAGATAGAATTAAATTTGATATATAAATAAAATAAGATTAAATTTTAAAAATAAAATTTTATTTTTTGTTATTTTGAATTTCTTATATTAGAATTCAAATATTATTTATATTGAAATATAATTATAATTTTTTAATTTAATAAATTTGTTATTTGAAAAAAAAAAACTATTATATTATAGATATTAGAAATCCTATCCGCATTTATCCCATCTCTTCCATAGAATAATTTTATCTGGTCTATATCTCTATTATATTTAATTTTATCTTATCTTAAGGAGGCACCAAGTGCGAGATAAGATAAATTTTATCGTATCCTGAATTTTCTTGACCGCTAAATGCAGCCTAAGTGTGCACATGTGAAGTTAGGTTCGATCTGGTTTCACGGTTCCAAGGGTCGAGTACTCTGTCAAAACATGTTGGGCTCTATAAACTTCTTGTTGTAGCAAAAAGATTCTCCTTTCTTCTTATGGGCTCAGGCCCAGCTCAAGTGTATGCCAAATGCTAGTCCCATAAAAGCGCATTTGAGCAGTGTAAAAAGTCATAGCATGGCCTTGGCATGAAACTGGTTTTGGATCTTACACATTCCCTTCTATTCCACACGTACACTTACCACGCCAAGTCGCTTATTGATCTCTATAATCTATCACTGCCTCCCAGTCCTGCCATAGGTTTATCGCGGTGGTTCGAACAAACATGAATTCAGGCGGCAAGTCGTGTTACGTGATAGTGACACGTGAAAAAAAAAAATTCAACTAGTAGGAAGGAAGGTTTTCAAAATTTTGAGGAATGTCATCGATTTGGCCCCTCCTTTTCCCATTACATTTTGGTCACCTTCGAAGGCGCTTCTTAACTTTCAATTCGGGGGCTTAAGGCTATGCGCTTATTAACAACATATAGCACTTCAAACCTTTAACGAATGTATAAAAAATTCGTGGCTCTCGTTGCTCTGTACCAATTCTTTTTTTAATTGACATACACCTTTTAAAACACAGTTTAATAGGAAAGAATAGGAGATAAGGGACATGATTCTAAAGCACAATTTTGTTTTGATGAAGGAAAATATAAGAAGGAAAGATAAATTGATAAATTTGTTGATAAATTTGTTTTGATTAGTTTTAGGATGAATCGATGCTCGTTAAAATGGGAATAACCTACCCTCATTCCAACAAACTACAACCATTGGTTTTTAAACTTCACGAGGCCAGTTTTAGATCATTCTTATTTTTGATATCCCAAATAAAAAATAAAAGCCATACTAAACAAATGCATTCCTTGGTACTGTTTATGTAGTTTTTGGATCATGTTTTGTTCCAAAACAAGTTCAAAATTGGTTCATTTGAGAAACAATTTCAAGGTAGAATTGGTGAATACGGCCTTCACATTGGGAACTGAGCTTTAACTAGGTTGGTTCTCGAGTTAAACCTAACCCAGTGCCACCACAGATATTCCGATACCACTTGGTGGATCACAAAGCAGAAGTCTGATAACTTCCCCTGTAAAGATTATGGAGAGGAAACCGAAGCTAAGCCGTTAACATATCTAATGGAGCTTACAATTTGCTCAAAATTTTAACTAATTAGTTATAGAATAAATTGACCAACACACCACAATATTTCGATGAGAGACTTTTCTAGTATGACTCATTCGTATGCGTGCGAAAGTTTGATATGATCATTAATGATCTTAAACAACTATACGTATTTTTAATCTTCAAGCTGTTAAAATACACTATAAAAGTAAGCCTTATATTCTCGAGAAAAATTACAGATAAAAGTTTACTGCAAACATTAACCTTATTAGGTATGCGACCGCACGTAACTTCAGTGTCAACTTGTTTTTCGTTTTTTTGTTTTTTGGGGAAAACTAAAGGTACGGTCAGATACCTTTGAAACATTCCAGTGGAAATGCTTGAAAAAGCAGCACAAAGGACGTCCTTGATTTTCAACAACCGTGGAATTCGAGACATGGAAAATGGTGAGAGATAAACGAGGACGACACCGAAAGCCTGTCTTGCACAAAAAGATGAGCTTTCCATTTTCAACTCGAGGAATTGACAACAAGCGGTCCGGTGATTTTAGGGAAAAGAACGAACAAATATGATAAAAAGAAAGGGTGGGGAGTCCCTACAAAGCATGGGCTCCAATGAGTTATCTTCATCCCTGGAGAGCTCGTCGCACACCGGAATTGTTTACTTGCTACACAAAGAGATCTTTTCCCTTTATCACTCTAATTTTCGCAAGAATTACTTGTTTTCTGAATCTTTCAACTTGACTAATCACTTTGGGTACGCAGACACATACAAACCTTTTTTTGTTCATGTGAGTCTAGTAACTATGTGGAGGCCAAAATATGCCACGTTTAAATTAATTACTTAATCACTCCATCAATCATTTGAGTTATATTTGATTACTCGTGATTAAAAGAGTTGAATGAGAGTTTGGTCTTCATTCTCCTCTAAATGATGCTCTCTTACTTGGAATGAAGAGGAATGGGTATCAAAACTTGGGATGAGAGGTCCTTTCTTTTTCCCAAGTTTTTATTAACGAGGGTGAGATGGTAGTGAGGTGTCTTCAATAATCAGATTAAGTGTTGAAAATAAAGTTTTTTGGCACCAAATGTCGTTAAATGTGTTTAACAACCTCAAACTACAACAACTTAATTCATTATTTTCAATAAAAAGATCACTTAATGTAGTAGATTATACAAAATGAATTGCTTAAATTGTTAAATGAGTGGCCATCTTCCCATATGGGAATCGGGAAGTAGGGGATTCGAATCCTTACTTTTTCAAGGGGTCGGGGGATGATTTAACTTTAGTTGTAGGTTTCAACTCCCATGTTTTGCAACGAGATATAACAAAAGTCTAAGAGAATGAGTTAAAATAAAAGTAAAGTATGACCGATAAAAAAATAGTTAAATAATAAAATATTCAATGAAAATAAAAATCTTATTGATTATATCGTTAAAACCTTCCAAGAAAGTGCATTAATTCATTTATGGTAAGAAGCTAGCTTTTTCTTTATTTTCATCTATTATCACAACTTTTTATTTTTTTTTCAGTATTTATTTTTTTTTGGTCAAAAAAGTTCATAAGAAATTAATATTCAATAATTAATTTTTCAGAATTTTTTTTTAATTATATCAAACGAACCCAAAAAAGTGAATAGGACCAAATAGATTTAATTGGTAATTTTAAATTTAACCAATAAATAGATTTTGAATTTGGCTACTTTTATAAGAGGGAAACTTAGGTACGGTAGGAATATTTTCCCGATCTCATTTATTTGCTTATATTTATAGCAATTTAGATCCTCATTCTTATTTAAAGAAGTTACCAAACACTATAATTTGAAGAATAATGGCCATCTTAATTCCTAATTTTTGGGCTAATTATGATTTTTTTTTTTGGGACCACTACGTTAGTTATATTTTCATTATGTCGTTTCGATTGACCTTAACTTCGAGATTGGACATAACAAAATGATCAAGATATTCAATTACACTTCTAGCTAAATATCCATCCGACGTTTTATTTCTTCTCTTTTGGAGAAAGAAGTAAATTGTTTTCTTCATGCTAAGTGCAAAAAAAAGGATGCAAAAGGAAATCTTTTTCAAGTAAATTGAATTGGGAAAATATCAATTCATGGATCATTAATTCTAAAAGAGGTGTGTTTTTAAGTATTAATGTCAAGCTTAACGAAGTTGAAACCTAACATTATCAATCAAATAAAAAGGTGTTTTTTAAAGCCAAAAAGGACGGGGATATGTAGCCCCAGCTTGATCCGAACATGGCCTAAGTTTGTCCACGTGGAATTGTACATAACCTGGTTTCACGGTTATAAGAGCAGGATGCTTTTTTGAAATTGGCATGCCGGGCTCTATATATTTCTCCACCCTTATCCAGTTGCTGTGGGTTTTGTGTCACTGATTCTCTAGATTTTATACCTAATTAATCAATTATGAAGACAATGTCAACAATGGGCAGAAATGAAGCCCGAAATGCCCTAAGTGCGCACGTGCGAAGTCGGGTTCAGCCTGGTTTCACGGTTCCAAGTGTCGAGTACTTTGTTGAAACGTGTTGGGCTTTATATATTTCTTGTCGTTAGCAAAATATTCTCACTTTTTCTTATGGGCTCAGGCCCAGCTCAAGTGACCCAATGACGGAATGGCATTTTCTCATGATCCATTAGTTTCCTTCCCATAGAAGATCCTCCCTTGGACTCTCTCTGTCTCTCTCTAGCATTGGAGGACCCTTCTGTGACCAAGTACGTGAGGATTTCCTTGCTTTGTGGCGTGCAGCTAGGTTCACCCCTCCTATGGTTCAAACAAACCCACGAAGACACATGAAATGGCGCATTGACGAAGGGAAAGAGACATGATTCTTAAAACATGATTGTCGACATGTTTTTCAAATCATGTTGAAAATTCCTCCAATGACTTTATCAATCCCTCTTTATCTTTCAACACGTAATTTAATAGGAGGGATTAGGAGGGAAGAGACGTGATTCTAAAAACACAATTTTGTTTGGACAAAGATAAAGGTTAGAGGGACAAGATTAAAAGGGATAAAGTCATTGGAGGGATTTTTGTATTAATGAACGGACTTTTATTCTTTCCATTTGCTTCCTTAATACATCCAAAATCCTAGACATTTATAAATGATCAAGTGGTGAATATAAATATATAGGCATTTAGTGTGATCAATTCCATGGTGGATTGATGCTCAGGTTAGAATGAGAATAGACCCCGCGATCACCCATTCCAACATAATATGTCGGTTCTAGAATTGTCAATTTCTAAATCCCTTTATGCTAGACCAATTCTTGGTCCTACCTAAGAACTAGGTCATTCTTATGCTTTGAGTAAAAATCCCAAATAAATAATAAAAGTTGTACTGGTTCATTTCAAAGGCATTCCTTGGTCAAGTAGTTATGTGGTTGTTGGATCATGCCAAAAATTACGGTTCTTTTATGAGTGCAAAAGTTCGTTCCGTTCCACAAATGGTTGGACCAGTTTTTGGGGAGAATTGCCAAGTGTAGCCTTTGAACCGGGAGCCAAACTTTGACTAGATGGGTTCTCGACTTGAACTTGAATGGTGCCAACCCTAGTGATATTCTGACACCACTTGGTGGATCACAAAGTGGATGTTCGATAACTTTACTTACAAAAATTGCAAAGAGGGAGCTCAAGCTGAGCCCATTAACATATATAATGGAGCTCACATTTATATAAAAATTTAAGTGGTTATAGATCAATTAGAATATATAGGCTATTACACACCACGATATTTCCGATGAGGGGCTTTTCTAGTACAACTTATCGGTGCACCTAACAAAGTTCGATATGATTATAAATGATCTTTAAATAACTATATGCTTTATGTATTTTTATCTTCAAGGTGTTCAAAAAGTAACCCTCAAATTCTCAAAAGAAAATTTTCGGATAAAGGTTCACTGCAAACAGTAACCTAATTTGGTATTCGACCACAAATGCTTTAGCGTCACCTACTTGAAATCTTTTTGGAATAATTAAAGGTACAGAGAGACGCCTTTGATACATTCCAGTCAAAAAAAGCTTGAAAGAGAAAAACAAAGGACGCCCCTGATTTTCGACATGAACATGGAATACAAGTACAACACACGAGGTGAAAAATGATGTGTGATAGACTAGGACGAGACCGAAAGCCTGTCTTTCACAAGAGGATGAGCTCTCTATTTTCAACTTGCGGAAAGTTGTCCGGTGATTTAGGGAAAAGAATGAACAAATATGATGTAAAGGGAAGGGCGGGGGATCCAACAAAACAAAGGCTCCAATGGCTCCAGTGCAATGTCGTTTACTTCTTTCACCAATCATCACGAGAAAGCTCGTCGCATGTTGAAATTGCTTACTTATCCCTCCTTTTTTTTTTTTTTTGTTGAAATTACGGACTATCCAAATCACGAGAAAGTTCGTCACATACAAAACAATATTTTATGGTCATGTAAGTTGGGTAAGTGACCGACCAAAAAAGTTGGGTAAGTGAACCGACCAAAAAAAAAAAGTTGGGTAAGTGAAGAGGCGATAATATGCCTTGTTTGAATCAAGTACTTTAGATCATATTTGGTTCAACCTAAGAATTGACTTGGTTGGACCCATTTTCTGGGAGAACTGACGGATGAGGACTTTGAATTGGGAGTCGAACTCCAACTAGATTGGTTTTTGGGTTGAACCTAGATTGGTTTTTGGGTTGAACCTAGCGCATTGCCACCCTTGGTAGTGACATTCTGACACCACTTGGTAGATCACAAAGCAGAAGTCCAATAACTTCACTTACACAAATTGTGAAGAAGGAGCCCAAGTTGAGCCCATTAACATATAATGGAGCTCACATTTATAGACCTATCATTAGTATCAATTTAATCCTAAATTATTCAATTTGACCAATTTAGTCCTAAATATTTTTACATTGGTACAAATTCAATCCATCTAGCCAACTTTGGCCAACCGACACTAACATTGACACCAGTCGATTTGCGAATGTTAACATGGCAATTTTTAAAAATTCATTTATTTTTTGTCAATTTTTATTTTTTTCTTTTTTTTTGGTTCCTTTTCTTTTATTTCTTCTTTCTCATTGTATTGTCCTCGCGGTGGCCAGCAAGTGTCCCACTGGGCAAGGGCCACTTTGCAGCCCTCACCTAGCCTTGCCTAAGACCATAAGTGAGGCTGCTTTGCCTCTGGCCTCACCCACACCCTTGGGTGAGGCTAGGCAAGGGCCGCAACCCTCATCGCCTAGTGGCTAGCCACCCTCGTTGGAGACTCACTAGCCATCGTGAGGACAATGTAAGGAGGAAGAAGAGAGAGAAGAAAAGGAAAAAGGAAAGAAAAAAAAAGAAAAAAATTAATAAGAAATTCAAAAAAAGAATAAAAATTGTCATGTTAGTGTTTGGCCACTGGTATCCATGTCAGCATTCGACCAATGGCCGTCATCCATGTTAGCACCGGTTGGCCAAAATTAGCCGGATAAACTGAATTTGTATCAATATAAAAAGGTTTATGATTAAATTGGTTCAATTGAAAAATTACTAATATAGTAGGTTCATGACTTTTTTGATACCTTTCCCCACATTTATACAAAATTTTCAGTAATTAATTATAGATCAATCAGAATATATTGTCTGTTACACACCACAATATTTCCAATGAGGGACTTTTCTAGTAACTCATTCGGGCACCTAACAAAGTTTGATAAGATGAATAAATGATCTTAAATAACTATATGTATTTTTTTATCTTCAAGCTGTTCAAATATCTCATAAAAGTAAGCCTCAAAATCTCAAGAGAAAAATTACAGATAAAAAATATACTGCAACCATAAAAAACTTTAGCGTCACCTACTTGAAATCTTTTTTGAAAAATAAAGGTACGGTGAGAAACCATGGAAACATTCCAGTCGAAATGCTTGAAAAAGCAAAACAAAGGACGCCCTTAATTTTCAACATGAACATGGAATACGACACACAATGTGGAAAATGATGGGTGATGGACGAGGACGAGACCGAATGCCGGGTTGCGCAAAAAGACGAGCTCTCCATTTTCAACTTGAGGAATTGACAAAAATTGGTCGGGTGATTTTAAGGAAAAGAATGAACAAATATGATGAAAAAGAAAGGTCGGGGGATCCCACAAGATAAGGGCTCCAGTGAGTTCTCCCTTTTACATCTTTCGCCGACCATCACGGGAGAGCCAGTCTCATACTGGAATTGTTTACAACCGCGCAAAGAGATTCGTCGATGTCCCTCCATTTTTTTCACTGGAATTACGGACTATCTGAATGTTTCGGCTTCACTAATCTCTCCCCAGCTCAGATGAATACAAATAATATTTCTGTTCATGTAAGTCATGTAAATGTAAACCACTAAGGTTTGTCACAATGGGCCACATTCCCAACAAAAGGGAGGTGAGGGTTTGAATCCCCATTTTATGGGGTTAGGGTGAGGGCGATTTAGTTTTAAGTGTAGGTTTTGACTCCTACGCCTTATAAGAAGAGGAAAAAATCGAAAGTGAGAGTTATAGTAGGAATAAAGTAGGATTAACAAAAAAAAAAAAAATGTTGCGTAAGTGTATGGAGGCAAAGATATGCCTCTCTTAAATCAAGTATTTGATCATATTTGGTTATTCAGAATGAAATGTGTGGAATGAGAAGTAGATCTTCATTCCCCTCTAAATGATGTTCTCTTACTCGGAATGAAGAGGAATTAGTCAACATGGTTGAAGTGGGAATGTGTTGTACTTGATCATCACGTTAAGTGCTGAATACTAAGCTTTTTTGCAATGTCGTTAAGTGCGTTTAATAACCTCTAACTACACAAATTGGTTTGTTGCTTTTAGTAAAAAAAACAATGTGTTACAAAAAACGACTTACTTAATTGGTTAACGATAAAATATTTATCAAAAATCAAAATCTTATCTATTATATCGTCAAAACCTTTCGATAAAGTTCACTATTTCATGTTTAGTAAGAAGCCAAAAAAATATTACTTAATAATAATCTATTATCAAGTCACTTTTTATTTTTATCATCCAGCACTTAAGAACCTAATAGTTAGTACTTCAATGTTTCAGCACTTGATTTTTTTAGTTCTATCAAATGGGCCCAAAAAATGAATAAGAGTTGTCGGCTGGTTAATCCATCTTTGACTAGGGTTGGCCATGATTTTTGGGCCCATTATGCTTTTTTTGGGCCACTGCGTTAATTGTACTTCCATTCTGTCGTTTGGAACGATCTCAATTTTGGAGATTGGACAGAACAAACAAATCGAGATATTGAATTGAATTTCTAGCTAAATACATATCCGATGTTTTATTTTTGCTCCCTTTTCGAAAGATATAAAATTGTTTTCTTCATGTTAGGTGTGAAAAATAAACAATTTAAATAATTACTACAGGAAATTTTTATGGTAAACCGAAATGGGAAAGTATCAACTCATAAATCATTAGTTTGCCTAAAGGATGTACATTAGGTATCAATACACGCTTGATGAAGTGAAAGACTAATTTGGGCAATCGACCAGACATGTGATTTTAAGCCAAAAATGACATTTATGCATATAGCCCCACCCTTTTCCCTTTATAGAGATTAATTGTTGACAACAAAAGGAATTCAATCTGAGATGAATGTCTCACATTCCCTAAGTGTGCACATGCAAAGTTGTACACAACTTGATTTCACAATTATAAGAGTCGAGTACTCTTTCCGGACTAGTATGTTAGGCTATATATAATTCATTGCCTGTCTAATTGTTGTGAGTTTTCTCAAACTGATTCTCTAAACTTTGTGTCTAGCTCATCGATTTTTTTTTTTTTTTTACTTATTTATAAAAAAGAAAAAGAAAAAGAAGTCCTCTTTAAGTAGGGACGAAGTCCCACGTCACCTAAGCTTGCTCATGTGAAGTCCTATATGATCTAATTCTGTGGTTTCATGAGTTGCATACTATTTTGAAGCTTGTCCATCGGGCTCTATTAGACTTATTTAAATAGGTCATACGCCCATTTCTTAACTCATATTTGATGGCTAAGTTGTCATGCAAATTAGTTAAATTGAGTAAATGGGTTATAAATGTATTTACAATGGTAAATCTCAAAATAATAAAGATGTTAAATAGGTTCACAATTTACTTAAACTCAAGTAACTTATATATTTCTTTTTTCACTGTGTTTTGCTCTATCTCACGCTTGCTCGCTCCACATTCTAACCTCAATTTGGGTATGTGTTTTCTAGATTGAGTTAACTATGGAAGTGTTTTAATAATATGGTTCATGTTAGATATGAGTTAAGTACGAGTTAAGACATTTGTATTGCATGCAAATCAATGAGTTTAACGGGTCAACAATTGACCATTTTTCAAATTGACTTAATCGACCCATTTGATGGACTAGGCTCTATATACTTCTCGTAGCAGAAATTTTCACTTCTTATTAGGCTCGCGCCCAGCTCAAGTGGCCCAATGATGATATGGCCCGTAAGGACGAAGACTTACTTATAGTATGGGCTTCCCATAAAACGCAATCAGGGTTGCGATCTTGTCCACTCTCTTATATTCCACCACGTCCACTTATCACGCCCAATCGTCTCTTCTCAATCCAATTCCCTCCCATAGGTTTATCGGGTGGATCAAGCAAACGTGAAATTTGGGGTAGCAAGAAATGTTACGTGAAAACGACATATGAAAAAAATCAACCGGTAGAAAATAAGGTCCGCACAATTCTAATGTTGAAATTGGTATATCAGTTATGTAATTGATGTGTACAATATTTTTCTATTGAGGAAGAAAGTAAATTCATCTATTCATGATAATGTCTTCATATGAAGGGAAATATGCATGTTGAAGTGTTCGTATGTTCATGATGATTTGTCACACGTCGCCAATCAATTTTGCCATGTGTTATGGGGGTTTTTGTACTTAATTTCAATAACGTCGCAATGTCATAGCTTAGTACCCTCAAAGCCCTCCATTCCATGCTTAATCCAAGGTAACAAAGGAAGCTCCTTTCAATTATCTTCTGTTAAACTTCTTTTCTTTATTGTATTTTCTTTTCCTCCTTCAACTTCATCTGCCAAACAAAGTAAATTTGCTTCCAAATTTTAAGGAATCAGGTGCGGTCACTATCATCCCCTCCACCACGTTCTTCCAAATTTTAAGGAGTCACACAAATAATTTTCGAACTTTAATTTAATATACAACTTAATTCATAAAATTTTAATTTATTCAATGTAGTCTTTTAATTTTAGCTTAATATACAATGTGATACATGAATTTTTAAATTTGCAATGTAGAATGTAGTTTGAGGATTACAAAGAACAAATTAATTCATGGATCATAATATATTAAGCAAAAGTTTAGAAATCATATTAAATAAATTAAAAGTTTAGAAATCAAATTATACATTGAGTCACCCATCGGACAGGAAAAGCACTTGATAAGTTCTCCCTCTTTCCATCATAGGGTCGAGAGTTCGAATCTTCTCGTTCTAACGTTTTAAGTGGGAGCGCTTTTGTGGTGGGTTCTGATCAGCTCCCTTTCAGGTATAGTCGGTAGTCGTCGTCGTTAGGGCCCTGAGAGGCCGGGCACTCGGAAGGCCGTGCGCACCGGAACCTGAATATCAAAAAGATAAAAATAAATTATACATTGAGTCAAAATTTAGTAAATGATTGCATCATTTTTATATCGAAAAATGATAAATTTCAAAGGAACGAGGCAATCTAGAGACGGACAGACAGTCGCACTTGGATGTCTCAAAGCTTGCTGGACGCCGATCTACCCCGCTCGGAGCTCAAACGAGAACTTCGGCCTCGCCGTCGTGCTAGCAACTAGCAAGTCTTTTTCGATGTGATCCTGGGAACCCATTTTCTCTACATCCCTTATGATGCTCGCGGAATGCCGCCAAAAGCTCTCTCTACCGTTTCCGCCGACCAAACAGACCCTCGCCACCTTACTGAAAGCATGCTCCTCTCAACCCCACCAGCTCACGCAGATCCATGCGCTCGTCCTGACTTCTGGGCTCTCGGTGAAAAACAGCCTCATCACTCAGTTGCTCGCCAATCTCGTGATCTTAGGTGACGTTCAGTACGCTCGCAAACTGTTCGATGAAATGCACAAACCAAGAGTTTTCTTGTGGAACACCCTGATCCGGGGGTATGTGAAGAATGACATGCCCGTGGAGTCGGTTTCGCTCTACGGGAGGATGAGTTCTCTGGGTGTTCGCCCCGACGGATTTACTTTTCCATTTGTGGTGAAGGCGTCCGCCGAGCTGCCCGACTCCTGGGCCGCTTTGACTATCCATGCCCACGTGGTAAAGTATGGGCTTGAGTATAATCCCATGGTGAGAAATGAATTGATGATAATGTACGTGAAGTTTGGGGACGTGGGATTGGCTGATTACTTGTTTGAGACTATGATAGAGAGAGATCTAGTGGCTTGGAATTCTTTCATTGCAGCATGCGTGCAGATGGGGTATGCTAGTAAGGCCCTCGCACTGTTCCATCGGATGGGCTTGGCCAGGATCAAGCCTGATGCCGTGACTATTGTCAGTGCCCTATCGGCATGCGGTCAGTTGGGATGTTTAAACATTGGCAATAAGATTTATGACTCTGCCTTATATGATGGGATGGAGAGCAATATTATTGTTGAGAATGCACGGCTCGACATGTGTATGAAATGTGGTAGTACTCATATGGCAAGAACTTTATTTGATGAAATGCGTCTTAGAAATGTTGTTTCGTGGAGCACGATGATTTTAGGCTATGCAGTTAATGGGAAGAGTGAAGAAGCTTTGGCTCTGTTCTCTAGAATGCAGAACGAAGGGCCAAAACCAAATTATGTCACTTAACTTGGAGTTTTATTTGCTTGTAGCCATGCCGAACTTGTGAGTCAAGGTCGGGCTTATTTTAGCTACATTGTGGATTCAAACGATCAGAATCTTTGGCCTAGAAGAGAGCATTATTCTTGTATGGTCGATATCCTTGGCTTCTCAGGACATATTGAGGAGGCTTATAGCTTTATAATGGGTATGCCCATTGAGCCAGATGCAGGAGTTTGGGGTGCTTTGCTGGGTGCCTGTGCAATACACAAGAATGTTAAAGTGGGTCAGGTTGCGGCCGATAAGCTTTGAGTTAGCAGCTGATATTGCTTCATATCATGTTCTACCATCTAACATGTATGCTTCTGCTGGGAGGTGGGACTCTGTTGAAAAAGTGAGACTAAGGATGAGAGAGAAGTCCATCAAGAAGGTAGCTGCATATAGCTCTATTGAGTTAAACAGTGAAGTACATGTTTTTTACACTGGAGATAATTCCCATCCACAGTCGTCAAGCATATATCAGAAGTTGGAGGACTTGTATATGCAAATTGGGAGTTTGGGTTACATCTCAGAAGTTGGTTCTGTTCACCATGACGTGGAAATGGAGGAGAAGGAAGCCATGCTGCGTGTTCACAGTGAAAGCTTGCTGCTGCATTCGGTCTAATTAATGTAGAACCTGAATCCCCAATTAGGATCATAAACAATCTGAGGACTTGTGATGACTGCCATAATTTCTTTAAGTTTATTTCAAGAATTAGCATGAGGGAGATTATCATGAGAGATAAGAGCAGATTCCATCATTTTAGGAACGGTACATGTTCCTGCAAGGACTTCTGGTGATCACCGGAGAGAGCAGATTAATTTTGTAAAATGTTAGGCTTTCATTTATTAATGGCGCAGGGACTTGCTGCTTTTGGGGTGGGAGGAATTTTTCTCAATGTATCAATATCTCAAAGTTGACAGATATTTAACACAGAATAACTAATTGTAGTTCTAGATTTTCTAGTAAAAATGCAAAATGTCAATTGTAAATTGCGTATCAAAAGAGAGAAAATTATAGAATGATAGACATGGCTTTCCATATACCTTATGATTTTTCTTATTAAAATAAATGAAGTTAAATGGACTGTCAAGTTAAAAAATGTAAAAAATGTTAGACGAAAAGTTAGCTCCATAAGAAAATATTGGGAATTTGTTTTCTGATTGGTTGTTGCAATGGCTAGATTATAATTTGCTTTTGCGTCCTCAAGCATGAAATTTATTCTTATATATACCATTCTGGATCTCGGTGCATTTTGCTGATTAAACTTGAAATATTTTCTAGGCTCTGGGAGCAGCAAGGTAGAATTGAGGTGTCAGTGTGAAAATGGTATATATGTTTGCCAAATGATGAAATGTTTTGATTGGATGTTGAAGAATGGACCTTGGTATATAACAGCTTAGGATTATGTCTAAATAGACTTCTACCCTCCAAACAGTCCAATCCTTGAAGATCTGTATATGGTTTACACCTCCTGGATTCGATTGAAGAAAGTTCGATGGAGCTTATGACTAAAACTGGAGTAGCTATTTCCAGTTGCTATAGATGTTGGACTAAGCATGGACCACAGAGCACTGTTTTAAAGTGGATACTGCAACTCTTTGTGCTGGATTTGATGTTAGATTATGTTTTGTTAGATTAGAAAATGTGGATCCAGGAGCAGAGCTTGGAGTGTCAAATAACACTCCTGATATTATAAATCCTTCTGACTGTCAGCAGGATGAAGCGTTTCCTGACGAGGTTGCAGTTAGGAACAAAATTTGATGTTCTTTCTGAAGATTGTTTCATTCTTTTTGTCGGAAGTGAGTGTAAATTATCAGCTGCAAACTGTGCTGTTGACCAGTTATTTCTAAGGTAGCCACTTTATCTGCAGGGCATGCCTTGTGAAAGAAATCTTGTGGGCAGCTGTTGAGGCTAATTTGCACTGGAAAAATGTTATCTGAAATCACAATAGAAAGACAATTGAAGGAGTTTATGTCAGTTTCATCATTGATTATATTTTTCTTGTCTAAGATATCTTAATGGTCATCGTCCAGTTCTTAGTGGGGAATATAAGAGATATTAACAAGCCCTGTAGGCATGTAGAAGTTAAAAACCTGTGAGTACTTTCTTGCAATTCATTGTTTGCTTTACTTGATACTAAAGGGCATGAAACAAATATGGATGGGAATGCAAAATGGATGGTTTTCTGGACAGAGTTACTAGCCACAGTCATCAAGTTATCAGCTTTGTGGAACTGGTTATTTTGAAACTCTCCCTGTATTTAGTCTCTCCGATGCATAACATGTTCATTGCAATAAAAAAAATCTCATTCTTCTCCTACTCTGTGCATGCACTGAACTTTTGTGATGAGAGCGCCTCTTTGTGGGGCGAGTTGAACATTATTGTCAGATTCTGTTCTTGATTCTCGTTGGATGATTGCTGGAGACTACAACACTATCAGAAGTTCTCAGGAAGGAATAATGGGCCGGGATGTTATTTTCAGGATATTTCTTCATTTCAGCAGATTCTTGATGCAGTTGATCTGAATGGTGTCATTTAGTTGGCCCGCTTTTTAACTTGGAAGATCTGAGGGCTGGGTTACTTAGAAGATTGTTTCTATGAAGGAAAGATTCATATGTGATTATCTTGAGGATTCAACATCAGATATGAATTCCCCGGTTCTTCTAAGCTCATCAAATACGGAAAGAGACTCTGCAGCAGATTTTTGTGAGACTGAAGCAAGCAGAAGCATCATTTTAACAGGAGGGTCCATGTGACTTGGGTCATGTTAGGTGATCATAATTATAATTTTCTTTTTTTTGGTCAAAGATCATAATTATAATTATTCCAGATCAAATTGGGGAATTAGGGCCTGCCAGGAGGACCAAAACAGGCTTTACTCTTGGTTGTTGATTCCAAATTAGATACTGCTGTAGGCATTACATATGAAACTCTTCCCATTGGGAACTGGGGATGTTAATTCTTTTGCAGGTACGAATTCTATAAAAAAGTGTGGGATTGTCAACTGTTCTAGTGGCTTAAACTATTAGATGAATTCGGGTTCAGCATTAATATACTTAAACACTCCCATCACGCCTACCTGGACTTTGTCCTCAAATTAAAGCTTCAAAATATATAATGGGGACTCAAGCTTAAGTCCTCCTGGGCTGATACAATGTAATTTTGTGTGGGAGTGCCCACGAGATTACAACTACCAGACATCCTTACGAAGGCATTGGCAAAGGAGACTTCCGATGATAATGTAAACAAGCTTGGCACGAAGGAAGTCAAGGTGCCTGCTTGAGGGGGGAGAACATAAAGTTCAAAAGTGATCACAATCAGATTGTGTTATTGTATGAGATTGGATTTTTGATGTCCTAACTTCCATCTTAAACCAGATTGGTTTAGTTTTGATTTTTGAACGTTTGGCTTTTGTATCGAGGATAGTTACCATCACATCTCTTGCGTACTTTATACACACGCTATGAAAAATTTAAGCTTTTCACATGGCAATTTGACTTAATCCAAATTTATAATTTCCGAGATTCAAATTTTACTCCATATATATATCATGTCATGGATGACTAAAATGCTGCTCCGCGAAAGAAAGTCACGGGATTGCCTCTCCACCCCATGCCAAAGGTATTCATGCATGGATCTCACTATCTCATATGACCAAACCGACCAATCACATCTCGAAGGTTCCAGAAACCTAGGCAATTTGACTTGTTCCAAATTTATAATTTCCGAGCTTCAAATTTCACTTCATATATGTCATGTCGTGGATGACTAAATGCTGCTCCACAAAAGAAAGTCACGGGACCATCTCTCCACCCCATGCCAAAAATATTTCATGCATGGATCTCACTACCTCATATGACCAAATCAACCCATCACATCCCGAAGGTTCTAGTAACCTGAGCCTTCTAAATGGGTTGTTGCCAGAGAAGAAAAGGAGGTTTGTGGAGGAGGTGTTAATCGAACTTCTGTCAACGTCGTTGTCACCTTCATCACATTGGTTTTCCTGGAGTAAACCCGGGACTATGCTGCTGGCTCAAAAAAAGAAAATAAAAAGAAAATAAAAAAAAAAGAAAAAAGAAAAAAGAACTATCTGAACCTTTGATGGCTCCCATGTGTCGGCAATCAGACACTGGACAAAAGACAGGCACTAGGAATTTTATAAGATATAGGGCAGATTATTTGGTATCATTAAAATTGAATATTGTGATTCGCACCATCCCTAAGAGTTTAAACTTTTAGAATAGGTTTAATTAAAAATTCTCCCTTGAGCATAACCGACATTTTAAAGTGGAATATAAAATGTGGACTTAACCATGTCAAACGGGTAGATAAAAGAACAAGATAGAAACCGGAAAACATGAACAATAGCAATAAGAGAGAAAAGGAGAATTATAATTCTTGATATATGACCTGGAAGTGTTCTTCCCCATCTTAGCCTTCGCATGTCATATTTAAATTGAGTACCTTGACCATTTTTTTATCCCAAAATTGGAGTTGTAACATTTCTCAATTAACTCACTTGAGATATTATCGACTTTGGCCCATTTTATATTGTTTTGTCCTTTGATATACAGCTGGGCACCTTTCAAAGGTCACTCATTCTAATAGTGCTTTAGCCTAAGTAAGCTTAACTTTGAAATTTCAAAGTAAAACTTATTATTACGTAAAAAGGCATGTCCGTAAAATAATTTCATTTTTTACATACATATTCCAAGCACGCTTTCCTCCTATTGGGTATGCAATTCAGTTCATGTTGGAAAACATTCCTATGATATTTTGATGATTACCGAACTATTTGCAAGTATTAACATTTAGCATGATAAGTTCAAATAGTGAAATTGTTTACATATCATCGATGATCTTGGTTTGCCAAGGAACTATGCTTTTGATGTATTGGATTTACGAGCAAAATGAGAGTGATGTCTCGTGATCTTGGTATCCTAATAGTGTGATCTATCAATTAAAAGGAACAACATTAGCTAGTTGTAATTTTCTTTGCTGGTTATTAGTGGAATCCAACCACTATTAAGACTATTAGTCTTAGAGTAGACTTGTGCTTGATTACAAAACCTAAACATTATAAATCACTATGTGATTGTCATTCTTCACTCTAATATGCTTATCATCATCACACATGATTCTATTTGAGATATCATCTTGATTGCTAATTGTTTAATAATCTGCAAAAGTTTAAAAAATCATTACTGAACCTACTCACCCCCCTTCCGGGTTGCATCGTTAGCCATAATAGTTCCTTCCTACCCCGTTCACCATCACTCGTTGTTGGAGCCCTTTGGCTTCGATGACCACTTCTTACCCTCATCGGATTGGGTCATCACGGTAGTTGTCATGCGGAAGGAGTAAATAAGGCTAATGATGCAAAAATTGTTTTAAATCCACTTGAACTGATAAAACAAAATGAAATAGTACCAATATGAGTTAACGAAATTTGAAAGGGTGCATTGTCGGACACCCAATCCGACTAAACTGATCTAGAGAAGATTAGCATGGCCCTTGTTCAAGTATGGCATTTACAAATTGAGAAACTTGAATTGATTGTGTATAAAGAGACTAAGGGCAGGCATGATAACCATTCTATTTCTAACTAGGATTATTTTCTTGTTCTCAAAATAGATTTGAAATAGAAATCCGTTTGGTGACGCAAATTTTTTTTTTTATTTATCTATGGAACAAATTTTTGGTCTAGAAATAGGTTTGGAATAGAAATGATAATTAAAAAATTTCTAGTTCTTTATTTCTAGAATAGAAGTGAGAAATAAAAACTTTTCTTATCGCTCGCTCTAGCTACTAACTGGCTGCTCACTTGCCGCCACCCATCATTCATCATCGCTAGTTGCTCACCAATCATCATTAGCCACTGTCACCATTTGCTATTGTCATCCGAAAGGGAGAAATTTTGTGTTGTTATCATATGAATTCTACTCAAAGAGCATAAATTTTAGGTTGTTATCAAATGTATGTTTTTTCTCAGAAATTCTTCCACAAAATAAAAATAGAAAAATATATTTCTATAAGAAAATGGTTATCATTCGTGCCCTAAAACTTAATTGGGTACTCAATTAGATAGATCAATTAAGAAGTTTAAGCCATTAGAGTTTGTCTAATTGTTGAATTTTTGTAACGGATAAAATAAATAGGCTAAGGAAAGAGCATTTCTTGATTAAGTAGTTGCTTATTTTATTTAATTCGGTGAATGAACATGAGCATGGGATTGGTAAGTATAAGTTATGGATATCAACCCTATGCAATCTTAATGAAAAAATAGATATGAGTAATGCCCATTATTGTAACCCATCTCAATCTAAGACATGCTTAGAAAAAGTTTCCTCCAATTACAGATGAAAGTAAACACGACCCTCCCTAGAAAAAAAAAAACACAACTACGAGACAAAAATATGAAATAGATATACAGATGTAAGCATATAAAGATAAATTCGAAATTCTTCCATATATATAAATTAAACTAATCAGATACCTACTAAAAATAAATAAATAAAATTATCTAAGATTGCAAAGGAGTGTCCTAAATAATAGGGGTACGCAAAAGGGATTGCTCGAATCAGAAACCACCCAGAATAGACCGAAACCGGCTAGTTGGGTCCGATTCCCAAGAGTGTTGGTTCGGTTCCTAATTCCAAAAGTGGAACTAGTGTCCGGGTGGTCTAGTTCCAAGGTGGAATTGGATCTGGACCAACTAAAAATTCTCTTTTTAAAATTTCTTTAAAAAAAAGACTAGCTTTTTTTTTCTTCTTTATAATAGAAGGCTTCAAGTAGTGGAAAAAAAAAGTGACTAGTTGTATCCCATCCAATTCCTAGTTTTAGGACCAACTAGTCCGGTCCTCAATCCCTAATTCCCGATTCTGCCTTAGAACCAAACCAAATTAAGAACTCATCACCTCAACTAAATAATATCATTATTTTGGAAATAATTTGCTCCTGCGTCAGCTTTGATTTGGTCCAATTTTACATGCCGAGGGGATTCACAGCCCTCGTAAGGCAGGAAAAGCAGAGTATAATGAAGGCTTGCCAAACAAATGCTACTTGCCCTAGTTATGTAGATTGTTGTTGTTTATTTATTTTTATTTTATTTATAGTTTTAGAAATAAGATAGCCTGAAACATATGGGTTTGACTTGATAGATTGAACCGACTGAAAAAGCAATAGCCATGGAGATTGCCAATTCATATGTGTTCACATCGAAAATGCCTCCTTGTTGCGTATTTTCTGAAAATACTAATCAACTACTATTTTTTTTTTTTTAAATAATGGCAATGCAATTCTATACTGGTCCTCCTCCTCGTTTCTTGTTTGTCTTTTTCGTATCTACTCCATATTGACCATCATTTCAAAGCTTTAATCATGTTCATCCTCTGCTTACTACGCAGACTAATAAGGAAGATCAGAGTCTAAGCATTGTATCTTGACCATCGGAACCGATTATCTTGTATCACGCATTCTGTCAGGAAAATCATTGTTTTAAGACGATACACCTTACCCAGAATCTCATCTATTTGTTTGAATTTCCATGAAACCTTTCACATGAAAGAGCTTTCTAATATATATGGCCTTAGATGGCTGTAGTAACAAAAGGCTATTAGGCTAGCATACCTGGACAAGAATAGATGATATGCCAACAGTGCCAAAATAATAATCTTACACGTTTCTAATTACATGGAGACAAGAGGTGGGGACATTGGGCAAAGTCTGCTATTTAGAGTGGAAGCAGGTTACAGAATTGATTGATTAACTTTGATTTTGTCCTGTCTACCCATACCTAGTTGAGTTCATTGAAAGTAGTCACTCTCCCACAGAGATGCTAATCAAGGTGTTATTGTCTTTTACTGGAGTTACAGGAGGCATGGTTGGTGGGAGCAGTAATTCTATTTTCACTATTTGGTTAAATATACAACAGAGAAAAGCTTTCCCACAAACATCGTGGCTGATCATAATTTATAGTATGATTTAACTGAGAAAGTTTAAATTATTTCATAGTGCACTTACATAATTAAATAATGACAATCAGAAGAATCAACTAACTATACTTATGTTGTTAAATTATCATTTCAAGTTACAGTTCACTAAAAGTAATGATTAGTTGCTTTATGAATTGAGCTATTATATAGCTTCTAATGATTGATTATCGCATATTAACTATCCTATAATTGTAATTGGTTCATGATCATGTTGTATAACTTACGGTTACTATAACTTATATTAATCATACCTTCATGACATTACTTCATAATTCTAAAAGGCGTTCATAGCCCAAATCCTAATTTGGTATACCCGTAACAAATTTACCCCAAACTAATATTTTGACCACAAAAAATCCAAATTGGTATATTGGTGATAAATTTACCATCTATTAGTTTCCATTAAATTGGATTAATATCACAAAAAACTCTAAATTGGTAAATCTATGACAAATGGAGAGTAAAAATTCACACTAGTGCACCTGTCAACTATTACATGTGATCCAACTTGGCATTTTGTTCATAAGATTCATGAAATGGAATAACACAAAACTAACTAGTAATTTCATGGCCTGGAGAATATAATAGAGCAAGACTAGCAATGATATAACTATAAATTGATAATTGTATTATGTACGTAAAATTCGTGACCCATTTGTAATTCATGTCGATTTAGAAATGCTAAAACTTGTTCATGTACACCCTTTTAGTTTTAATTATAAGAGTCTTGATGAGAAAAATTAAAGTCAATGTAGCTCGTTTGTTCGTAAAAATGAATAATTTGAAAAATGTATATATATTAAAATGATTGCTTATAAAAATGAATGGATGATAAATGATTAAAATGATTTTATTATTTATAAAAATATTTAGAAATAAATTATTATCAATATAAAAACGTTTTATCATACATGAAATTACGGGAAACAAGCCATGCCCCCAAATTGCGTGAAACCGAACTCATGCGACACCCCCCGCGAGCCACGCTCCAGGCCATATGGCGCGCGGCAAGAAAATTCCCCCGTTCAATCGCTGTCTCATTTGTCTGGAAGCCAGAGATAAATTTTGTCTTCAATTGGATGACTGAAGTACCGTGGTGGGCCGCCGGGGGCACCAGAAAGTCCGGCTCGAGAAACAAGGGAAAACCTTAATTTAAAGAGCTCTTGCAACGCCGGTCGGCGATCAGATAAAATTAATAAATCGGTAACGACGTTTCACGTCATTTTCAGGGGGGCGCCGGGACGAAGAAAAACCGATAGAGCGTGTCGCGTCCTCAGGGGACCGTTTCCAATCATGGGGCTAATTATTGAAATCGATGGTTTAGTGCGATCCAAAGATGATCTCTCCACTGCAAAGTGTTGTATAATTATATTTAAAGAATGAAGGTGGATTGTGAATCTGCCTCGATCTGAATGTTAGGAACAAGATTCTATTTTTCCTCCTCTCAATCGGTTTCAATCTAATAGTACTTTCCGTTTATTACAATTGGTGATATTTTAAATGGATATTTGAACTAGATCATTTGCTTGTTTCGTTCGAGGTAAAGGGTTAATTCATTGTGCTTGGACGGGACTGGAAATCGAAAGGAGGAAGTTGTTTTCCTTGTGACTAATCTGAAAGGGGTTGCAGTTGAGTTTGGTCAAATTTGGATTTATACTTCTGGAGATATCGTGTGACATGTTGCGTACACTCTACTGAACTCGTGACGTCACGCCATTTCCTATCTCGTGGTAATTGGGTTGTTGCACCTTATCATGTAAGCGGGCGGCTCCTCGAGTGGCCGACGAGTTAACTTCGTTACTATTCATGATTGCGCTTTATATTGAGTCTCAATCAACTCCTCTAACTCATTGAGGTTATGAAGAAGGGTTGAATTCCCTAGAAGCCCCAAATTTTAGATTTAATCCCAATTATGTCCCGAACTTTTTTGTCTTTAAAAAATCACAAACCTTCACTAGCCTAAATTATCTGCCATGTTCAAAAATCGCCATTAATTTCTTCAAAATTAATAACATTAGGCAAGTTAGAGGTTTATTATCAAAACTTGCATCTTCACTAACACCCTCAATTTTGTATGGAACAACAATAGCCTCATCATATTGATATTTTTGGAGAAATCAGTGGCGATTTTTTGGACATGGGGTATTTTGAGGTACAATCGGATTGCAACTAATGTTGGCCGAAAGGAAAAGCTACCACATGACTGTTGATTTTCATAATTGATTGTACTTTAACGGATCAACCACGAGTCATGTGCAATTTAATAGCAATGGACGCATGTAAACAGTTCACGTGCATGACGCCAGACTCCATCGACGTAGTCCTCGAAGTTAATTTGAGTAAGCGAGACGTTGTTCAAATAAATAATTTATTGAAGCTAAGCTAAGCATTTAACCGGCGGGACGCCTTTTTGTCGATTTGTTGCTTTTTGTCTTACTATTCATAATGACATTACTGACATTGCCAGAATCCGTGCAATATTGCCACCGCGCGAGTTGTTTCGTGTTCCACTAAACGTACGCGATGAACAACCCAAACTCATTTTGTCACCTCCATTCATTTTGGTGTGCTTTAATTTAGGTACAGACTGTAGTATTTGTTTCATAAAAAATGAACGGTTTAGAAAAATACATTTAAAAAATATTGACTTGTTTCGCTTACCAAAATGAAAAAAATAAAAAATATTTTCATCGTTTACAAATTTTTTTATAAATTAATTATTGCCAGTAATGAAAAAGTATTTCATTGAATAACTATTTTAAGCTATACAAACTGTCATTTTCAAGAGAATAGTTTTTAAATAATTTATATTTTTTTGAAACAAATGAAACTTAGACATACATTACGAAAATTTGAGAGAGTTTTGTAGATTAAACTAATCACATCTTTATATATTTAAGTAAATTGAAAATTATCTTAATTGAAGACAATTTTCCTTTATCTTCTTTGATCTTATCTTTTAAGCTTTACAAAAGTTCAATAAAAGAGAGAAACAATTTAACTCATTGTATTGAGAAACTGAATCGACCTTTCCCTATATTTGCATTACATTTTTCACTGTTTGTACATCATGGTAGTTCGTAATCACATGTGAGTGTTTTTTTTTTTTCCTATAGCGCTTTAAGCACGCGAAGATCCATTTTAGGGACATAAACCTAGGGTTCTTTTCCATCAAAGTAAGTGTAATTTTGGCTTTATTTAAATGGGTAAAGACACACGTTGACAATGTGGGCCAAAGAAGAAAGTAAGAATAAAAAAGATAAAAACACAAGAAAGGATATTGTCTTTTGACATCTAGTACCAAGTCAGGTATATTTAGAAAAAAAAAAAGGAGAAAAAAAAAAGTAAGAGTGAGGGTGAGCATGGTTCTAGAGTGGAGCTTAAAACTTGAGAATCAAATTTCAAGATATGCAGGGTAGGTTCCAAGTTCCAAAAATTAGGGAACCTATTTTGACTGGTTGGCTCTAGGTTCTAGGCTGGTGAACTTGGAATCCGGAACCTAGAGTTTGTAACAAGTTTTTATATTTTTTTTTTGTTTATATTTTTGTGCGATCTTATGGTATTCAATGATGTTCAATGATGAGTGTATAATTTAAAACCACTCTTCTGAACTTCCATATCATGACCGAGGCTTCTACTTTTTTAATATTTTATATTGTTCATGTGTTTAAATATAAGTTATGGTCAGTAAATTATACCATCAAGTGGTGGTCATTAAAAATGATAATTTACCGCAATCATTCAATTAATAATATGGGTGGAATTTGGGTAGACCTTGGAATTAACCCTACAACCTGTAAATAAGATAAGTTCTAGATTACAAGATAAGTTTCATGTTCCAAAAAATGGGGAACCTGTTCGAATGAGTAGATTTCAAGTTCTAAGTGAAACTTGTATGGAACCTAAAACCACTTACCCCTAAGTAAGAGGTCAAGACAATTACAAAGAAGCAATAAAAAAAAAAAAATAGAGAAAGAGAAGGACAAGTTGTTCTTCACCCATATAAACATTACAATTGTAGGCTAAGTTTATTTAATACTTTTTTCTCACTTTGGTGAGCTTAGATTGTTGAGAAAATTCCTTATGATGTAATCAAAGACTACTAATATGTGTATTTAACTGTGCAAAATGAACAACTTCTGTATACACAAAGCATATGCATATAGTGTTAACAACAGAATATCGAAAGCATGTTTGACTCTCAAGAAGGAGAACAAGCTAAGCTTTTTGATGGGAAATGTGTCGAATCTGTAAAGACCTTTGTAAAAGAAGAACCATCCGTAGAATGAGAGTTCATTAAAACTTGGATGGACCAATAGGATGTGAATAGTCTACAGATCTTAAGGACGTCAAGGTGCTTAGAAGAGCCATCTTGCAAAAGGTGACTAGACCGTAGCATAAGATTTCATGAAAAGTCGAGAGGACCATTTTTGTAGAAGTAGTACATGCTATAGACAAAGCGGATGGTTATAGGGATGGACATATTGGATCGACCGGATTGGAAACTGTCCAGACTGGACCAGATTGACCAGTTTGGTCTGGTTTCCGAGGGCATCGGTCCGGTTCTTGGTACCATAAAAATGGAACCAGTGATTTTTGATCTAGTTCTCGGTTAGGGGAGGAACTGGATTGGATCGGACTGACCTTTTTTTTTTTTTTGAAAAAAAAAAAACATACTTCTTAATTTCTTAAAAATAGCAAAAAACCTAAAATTGTAATAACCATGGGTTTTTTTTATATAAATTTTATATATATATTTTTTTGGCTAAGTAGCCAGACTAGATTGGACTAGATCGGACCATTTGGTTTGATCCAATTCCCGATCCTAGGATCATCTGGTCCGGTCCCCAGTTCCAAAAAATGGGAATTGGTCCTCCCTATTGGACTAGCTCAAGAACCGATCACCCATATATGATTCTACATATGAGCCTTTACAAATCTTAGTGGAAACTAGCTCTTTCTTAATTTGAACTAGACTCAAGTTTGTTATTACAACTATCTTCGAGTGTTGCATTTGCTAAAAGTAATTTGTAGAAAAACAAATCTATTTTTCCATTTCTAGATAAGCAAAAGATAGGTCAAGTAAATTATAGAAGCAAAGTGTCCTACTTTTTGAATCGACCTTTAATGTTCCGTATGAGGACGTTTCGATGGTCAAAGAATGGCTAGTTGATCGGATAAAGCTTTTATGACTATTTTGAAAATCGAAAGTCTTTAAAAACTTGGTTTGGTGGTATTTAATAAGCTCTCTCTTCGTTGCATTTTTTTTTTTTTTTGGTCAGTCCTACTCTATGCCTACTCTACATTCACTCTCAGACTTTTGCCTTACCTCTTGCAGGGCGTGGGAATCGAAACCCACTCCTGAAACTTACTCGTTCCCACCCCATCCCCCTTGAGAAGGTGATGATTTGAACCCTTCACCTCCCCCTTCCATGTTGGAAGGGTGGCCATTGAGGCGAATCCCAGTGGTTTCTTTGTTGCATTTGTCTTGCTTTCTTTTGTGCAAAATTAAGTGATTTTTATATTATAAATCTCCTTAGAGGGTATGAATATATGTAATCTAAAGGGAGAGTGATATAGTGTCTTGAGAGGTGCTCGAATTTGTAGAAGTAACTCCTGAAGCTTTAGGTTGAAGCATTACATTTTGCACAAACCATAATATTTCAAGAAGTACATAGTAAATTCCGGTCTCATTGGACTATAAGAGTTGGGAGAGAGAGTAGGTCAAGTGGAAGGCCAATCACTATAAATTTGATTCACATTTCTTCTATTCTTTAAACGGTTCCAGTATTTGTTTGATAGAAAATTGTGATTATGCAAAAGTATATACGTTTCTATAGTGCCAGTTCACCATCTATAATGTCCATCATGTATTCAGGAAAAAATTTCTAAGTTTTTCTAAACAACCAAATCACCCGCCTCTTAGTGGTCCTGCCTAATTCAATTCACAGGTTACTGGGAGGAAACCATACTTGCACATATCCACCCGTGATTGGCAAAAACGTCCGGAACTATGCAAGTCAACGCGTCCTAACACAGATTGTTTCGAATAGGTTATGGATGCAAGGATATCAGTCTTGGACCCTTATTCATTATCAATGTCATTCATGACAGTGCATATTATTCACGCTCGATGAATACGCTAGATGAATTAATTCTGTTCATAGAAAGTACATTAATCATATGACATTAAAGTCAAGTTGGCAATAGGTTCCCCTCGAACGAATGAATTGCGCTATTAGAAGTTTCTCAAACGATCGTACTTAACCACTGGAGTAAAGTGGCCACTTTTTCAATATACAAGGGAGAGTAGGGTTCGAATCCCCACATTCTTAGGGGGATTAGGGTGGAGACGAATTAATTTTAAGAGTGGGTTTCGACTCCCACGCCTTATAAGGAGGTATGTCAAAAAATCTCGAGAAAGAGTTAGAATATGAATAAAGTAAGACCGATAAAAAAAAAAATGATCGTACTTTGTACTATTGTGTCCCAAATTGTTGCCTACTCCATCGTACATGACTAATTGTTTTAGCTTTTACAAAATAACAAAACGTTACAATGTAATATGTACGCATCGGCATTTCGTTTTTGTCAGTAACACACACGTATAAATGGGTAAACTCAACTGAGCAATAAGCTAAGCTCAGAGAGTCAGTGATATCATTTCTTGTCCCAATATAGGTAGTTCATCATATTACGGTCAGGCATGAAAACGTTTGCGTGCATGGAGTTTGAAAACTTGCACTTCTCTTCTGTCATATGGCAGATTAGGAGTTGGCTGACGAACTTTATTAGTAAAATTTCTCATTATCGTCTCCTAATGTGCCTGTAGAAATATTGTTATGAACATCTTCAACTCAGTAATTTGATCAATTGATAAAAGTATTAAACTCTCAATAACAAGTGTATAAAAACAATTCTCTCATAGACCAATTACCATAGATGTAACTACTGTCAAGAGAATGAGTAAAAGCAATAATTTTTCAAATTAGTTAGTTTTCTTCAGCTGATTTTCTTTAATTGATCTAAGGATACACTGTAGAAACCCGATTATCTAGAGAGTTCTTGGGATACTCTACTAGTCCCCCGAATTGGTTAAGTCCATATTTTTGAGTTATGTAGGTGGTCTTGATCCAACGCAGTTTGTTAAAGGATTATTGTCTCCACACGATGGTGCGAACATAATTTCCACAGGTTACGTTCCAATTTGGGGTGTAATTAAGCTAATCGAATTGATACTCTGCCAAGCACAAGCTCGCCTTAACTCCCAAATTTACCGCACGAAACACGACTCAAGCTCGAGCTTGAATTTAATAATCTCAAATGATCTGCGATTCTAAGTATATTGTGTCTATGTTTATGAGAATATAATTTTTTTGAAAACAGAAATAATGAAAAGCTCGAATTCGACTCAAAATGAAACGAGTCGTAATCAAGTAGTCTTCGAGCGGGGCCCATGTTACCTGTGAATAGCTTGACTCGGTTTTATTCTTGATCATATTCATCACAGAGGCATGTGGCAGTTTTATTTTATAGATAGAAAGACTTTTCCTTTTCAAAAAATAATTTTATATCGGCCAAAAAAAAAATTACATTCATGAAAAAAATTAAAAACAAAATTATTACGTCGGCATAGAAAAATATATCACACGTCTTGTGGTGCAAATAATAACATTCCTTTCTAATGCACGTATATATGTACTATATGAATTTCATCTCATTAATGGATTCATATTAATTTTTTTATATATTAAAAGTGCATTAATTCAGCTCTACTATTGCATAGAGCTTTACTATAATCATTTACATCACACTGTGCCCTTGAAAATACAACATTTTGTTAAGGATAAAGGAAAAGAGCACACATTTATTCCTAAAATTATATTTATTTTAATGTGGTCACTGAACTTGAATTTTGTGCAATTAACTCTATCAACTTATGGATTTCTTTTTCTTCAATCAAGTCTCTTGATTTCTAATTGTAACAAATTCAGGCTAACTCGTTCGTCAATTCAATCAAAAGCGTGACGTGGAAAAACTTGATGTGATTATAGGTATTTCTTTTGCACCAACCAAACTGTAAAAACAATGACCCCGTGCATTTAAGTAAATCGCAATTGTCTTTCATGCTGCTGTGGCATCAATTGTCTCGGCATTAGGCTTTTTTAACTCCAGTTCATTGAAATTGGCGATGGAAGAACTTGAAAATGTAAACATTCAAGACCTTCATAGCATCACGTCGAAGAATCGGTGCAAGCTCATGATCGAACTACCATTTGTGCTTCCAAGAAATAGTACAACACTTCTGGTGGATTTGATAATATTTTTCACGACACATGTACTCGGATAACAAAAGGTCTTGACATATATATATATATATATATATATATAATTCGAACCACCTTATAAATGTGTTCAAGCGGATGTCGGCTTTTGGCTAGCGAAATCTTCAATACCAAGCAAGCTGTATCCAAAACACATAGATTAGGAAAAAAAAACACTACATAAGATCAAGACCTTTTTAATGCACGTATACATGTACTATTTGAATTTAATCTCATTAATGATTCATATTAATTTTTTTATTTATTAAAAGTGCATTAATTCAGCTCTACCGTTGCATATAGTTTTACATCACAGTGTGCCCTTAAAATACAACATTTTGTTAAAAGCATAGGGAAAAATACACATTCATTTCTAAAATTATATATATATATATATATATATATATATATTTAATGTTGTCCTTTGAACTTGTATTTTGTGCAATTAACTCCTTCAACTTATGGATCCTTTTTTTCAATTGAGTCTCTTGATTTGTAATTCCAACAAGCTGAGGCTAGCTTGTTTGTTGATTCCAATTAAAAAGGGTGATATGGAAAAACTCGATGCCGTCATAGGTAATTTCTTTTGCTTCGACCAAACTATAAGAACAATGACCCTATGCATTTAAGTAGATTGCCATAGGTTTTCATGCTTGTGGCGGTATCGATTGTCTCAGCATGAGGCTTGTAACTTTGGTTCTTTGAAATTGGCGATGGAAGAACTTAAAAATGTAAAAATACTAGAACTTCATCGAATAAGTTGCAAGTTCGAGAACCACATCTAAGAATTGACGCAAGCTCATGATCGAATGTTCTTTCATGTTTTCAAGAAGAGTTAATATCACGAAAAACCAAAAACTAATACAAATGTGATAAATTGACTATATGTTAGTTTCCATTAAATTTTACCATCAAATTGCTGAGTTAAATGATATATAACAGTTGATGGGTGTACCAATTTGGAGTTTTTTCGTCCGTTTGTCACAAGGTCACCGGTTTATGATTTTCATGGTATTAATCCAATTTATCGGAAATTAATTTAGAGTAAATATGTCACAATTGTATCAATTTTAGGTTTTTGGTGATAAAAAAAAATTAGTTTGGAGTAAATTTGTTATATATATGTTAATACTAGAAGAATTTCAAACTAATACATTCATAACAAATTTATTTAAAAGTAAATTTTTATCACAAAAACTCTAAATAGCACAACCTTCGTGGTGGATTTGATAATGTTTTCACAACAACTGTACTTCAACAACAAAGTGTCTCGAAATATATAAAATTTTTAATTCTCTTTTTAAGGATGATTCGAATCAATCATAAATTGTAGTTTCGCAGGTGTTCAAGGGGACGTCGGCATTGGGTTAGCGAAATCTTCAACACCAAGCAAGCTGTATCCAAAACAGATAGGTTAGGGGCAAAAAAAAAAAAAAACACTAAATAATATTAAGACCTCGTCAAAGCAGCCACCTTATTCTTGCGCATTAAAAGGCACACTTGAAAATAAACGAAAAGGGGAGTGATTTTTATGGGAATCTCCTGGCTTCATTTAAATTTCGCCAGCGTTGAATGGTCCCCCGAATTCCGAATAAGTCAAAGCCAGAGCCCGACTCTTCCTCTTTCCCTCCTCCCCCTCTCTCTCGCTCTCGCTCTCTCTCTCTCTATCTACACGCATCGTCTTCTTCTTCTCACTTACCTCGCCGTCACGTTCGGTCCAAGCACACGCCTCGCTAACGATCACCCCATCTCCACCAGATCGATCTTCACACCAAACTTCCTACCTCGGCTCTCTCGTCGCGTTTCAGTTCGAACCCATCATCGAAAGGAGTGGAAAAATCGATAGTTTGAGCTGCCTGTTGATCTGCAATGGCGGTCGCGACGGCGGCGGCGGCGGCGGCGGGGGTGCCGGTGGCCGTGGCGGCGCTGAGCTACCGCTTCGTGCCGAAAAGGGTCTGCTTCAGCTTCGCGGCCTACGCCAAGAGCGTCATCTACCACCTCGCCTCCTGCGACGTCCCCGTCCTCGAAGGGCTCACGGCGGCCGAGTTCGACTGCCTGGAGTCCGCCTTCTCCTTCGCCTTCCCGCCCGACCTCCGGGAGATCCTCCAGGAGGGCCTCCCCGTCGGCCCCGGGTTCGTCAACTGGCGGTCGTCGTCCCCGCAGCAGCTCCGGATTCTCGCGGGCCTCCCCGGCCGGTGCCTGATCAAGGAGGTGTCGCGGAGCGACTTCTGGTGCGACGCGTGGGGCGAGAGGCCGAGCGGTCGCGACCGGGCGGTCGAGTTGGCGGAGAGGTTTTGGAGGAAGCGCCGGCTCTGGTGCCAATTTACCGGAACTGCTACATCCCGGCGTCGCCGAACGCCGTCGGCAACCCGGTGTTCTACATTGACGGCGGGGACGTCCGCGTGCTGAGCTTCGACCTCGCCGGATTCTTCCAGGAGTTCGAGTGGTTGCGAATCGGCGTCTTCCGGCCGGCCGGGAAGTTGCCGCCGATGATCGTCACGCCGGCGTGGGCCGCCACGGCGCCGCGGAGGATCGAGTTCTGGAGCGACGTGGCGGAGAAAGGTGGGAGAAGGGCGCCGGCGCCGGCGCCGGAGCCGGCGCGGGGGTGAGCACAGGCGGGTGGTGGTCCGCCGGCGGCGGCGTCGGCGGCGGCGGCGGCGGCGGCGGCGAACTCGGGGCGTGCTTGGACGAGGCGTTCTGGAGGCTGAGGGACGGAGGGTGGAGGGAGGAGGAGGTGAGGGAGATGATGGGGATGGGCGGCTGCGATGGGATGGTGAAGGTCGGGGGCGACGTGGCGAGATCCGACGGAAGCGTCGCTCGGCACGTGACAGCCTGGTCCTTGGAGTTATTGCGTGCGGGATGGAGCAGGGAGGATGTGGTGGAGTCGCTTGGGATCAACGTCGACGAAGAGCGCGAGGTCGGCGTCTACGATCCTCATGATCGGGGCTAACGTTGGGAGCACGCGAAAACGACGTCGCCAGTCGGAAAGCATTTTTATGTTCAGCTATAATAAGATCATGAGCGAACTCCTCATATTGCGAATTTTGTGCTTTATACTCATACATACAACTCTACAGATTTTAGGTAGGGATTGTTATCATGTAAATCTTCTGCTTAGTTGTAAATACAAAACGTGTGGGAGAGATCATGATGTGGATGATCACGAGCAAATACATGTTACTTGTTCAGGCATATATGATTTAAAAAGTCTTGAGTTCATTGCATGATAATACGTTGTGCCAGGGAATATACCGATGTAGGAAACACCCACAAGGAAAAGCATCTAGTACGCTTATGAGTTTGAAGATTAGGAATCGAGGCCACCTTGAGAACTCGGGCCTAACCTCTTGGGACTCATCCTTGCTCGTCGAGGTCCTGGGTGCTCGAGACCGAGGTCTAGGCTCAAGGACCTCGAGTACTTGGGTTGACGACCTGAGTATGAGAGTTGGAATTACTCGAGGTTGGGCATCTAAATCTTCTTTAGGATTTTATCTTGCCTCCTTAGGTCTGATAATATTAGCGAAACCTGTTGTACTGTTTTCTTAATTTAAGGATCTTGAAGTGCAGGATTCGTTAATTTCCATTAATTCATACTTGCATTTAAGAAGGATAGGGTTTTTCGATCCGCCATGTGATGTTCCTTCGTTAGATATCATTTTGCCTCCTTAGGTATGATAAGATTAGTGAAACATGTTATATTCTTTTCTTTATTTAAGGATCTTGAAGTGCGGGATTCATTAATCTTCGTTAATTCATGCTTGCATTTAAGACCTGCCATGTCATTTTCCTTCGTTAGGTATTTTCTAAACATGTGATTCAGTCAATCCCTATTTGTGTTGAAAATTGCAGGATTAGTTAATTAGAAAGGATAATTTGATCACGGAATTTGCAAATTCCTACTTGCGTTCAAAGATGGCAGGATCGGTCATTCCATCATGTCGCTTTCCTCCACATGGGGCATGGGATTCGTCAAGCCCCGTCCGCGTTTAAGAAAAACAAGAGTCGTTAACCCCTACTCGGGTTTTACTTTATCTTCGAAGCTTGATCAGACTGTCATTGCAATAAAAATAGTAGAGGAAAACAAACGAGGCAATCCCCCTCGACTACTACATGTAATAAACAATTCCTTAAAATTCACAAAGTTTTCTCATCCTTATATAATTGATTGAAAGAATACGACCACTCAGTGTGTGAAGGCAGCAGCCATATCAGCCGCCACCTTATGTTATGGGCTCAGTGAGTTAATGGGATCGAAATTCCTTAAGGTTTTATCTATTTTGTGATGATTTGAAAAAATAATCGTTTGTTTTGTATGAAATAATTAGTCAGCATAACATTTTCATTAGTGATAATAGTTTTGTCTAAACATATTTGCCGACAATAAGATTATTTTCCATTATTTCATTTTTATAAATAATATCGATAATTATTTTTTGGAAAATTTTCTCTAAATCATTCATTTTTCGAAAATAAATCGATTAGTGAGCTTTAGGGATTGGCATTCCCTAGTCTAAGTAATTCATTGTTATCTACTTGGTGAGTTTTAGGGATCGTTATGCCCTTAATTAGTTTGGAGAAAGGGCATTCACTTAAGAGAATTTAGAGATCAATATTCCCTCTTAGAATTTAGGATTGTTATTCCTTGAGTGAGTTTTAGGGATCGTTACCTCCTTAGAGAACTTGAGGAATCGATATTCTCTTGTAAAATTTAGATTCTCTTGCCTAGTTTAGGGATAGGTATTCCTTTTAACAAATTAAGGAATCGGCATCCTTTCCGTGAGTCTTGATTATGCTTTGGGAAGGGAGAATTGGGGAATTAAGCATGGGCATTGCATTATGAATATGAAATGAGTGTAGTTGACTTGAGATGAGGATGCTTGATGAACGTGCGGTAGCCGAAATAATATTACTGTTTTGAGAGAGTTCATCTGGCCTTGTCAAGAGTAAATTGATATGAACCTCATCTCATATGGAAAGATTTGAAAGCAAATTCATGTTTGCTATTGCTTTCACTTTCATTTTGTTTAATAAAAAATTAAAAAGAAAAGAAAAAGGAATCTATTAGACCTTTAAACCTATTTTGAAACCCCTGATGTGATAGGTTTCAAGTTTAAAAAAAAAGAGGTTTTTGCTCTCTTTGATGGGTAGATTTTGAGTTTCAGGTGAAACTTGTAAGACGCCTAAAACTAATCACCCGCAGGCACACGCATATCTAGTCTTTGATTGTGATAAATGTATTCTTCAATTTGTAGAAGATCAATTTGACTCTTTGTAAATTCCTTTTGGGCTACAAACAACAACCAAAGAATGATTACAGAGATGATTTTGGCAGTAACGCGTGACCAAAGCAGTTTAAAAGTCACATCCAATTCAACTACCCCGCCATCAACACCAGATCCAGTTCATTTCTAGTGCGAAGTCAATTTATTATATGTGCCTTGCTCACCATTTCACGATTGGCAGTGGAGTAAAAGGGATAAGAACGTGAGGTCGATTGAAGAAGATATGAGCTGAAATGACAACTTGCTCAACCCCTGCATGATTGATATTTTTTCTGCAAATGGATGCAAAACTAAAGTTTTGTCTCCAGTGAAATTAGGCAACAATTCCTTACACCACTGCATGACGGACTCTTCAATGCTCAGACGGCTTATTCCCGTTTCCTTATACCTTGTTTCTCATGATTTTTCGTTTATTTTTTTGAGAAATATACTAAAAATAAACCTCAGCTTTCACCTAATAACCACTTACAACCTCTACTTTTAGAAACACCAAAGATATACATGAATTTTACCTTGGGGACCATTATACACCTGACATGACCTACCTCCAAGGGGCCTGTTGCAGAAGCAAGCACTTGAACAATAAAACATGGAAGGAGGAGGTGAGGGGTTTAAATCCCCACCTTCTCAGGGGGATGGGGTGGGGACGCGTAAATTTCAAGAGTAGGTTTCAACTCCCATGCCCTGCAAGAGGTAGGGCAAAAGTCTGAGAGTGAGTGTAGAGTAGGAATAAGTAGGGACGACAAAAAAGAAAAAAAAGAACAATAAAATAGACAAAACAAGAAAATAAATCGAACATCAATTATGGTCTGGTCAAGTGACTTACCTCTATGGGAGAGTAGCAATAAATTCCACCATAGGTCAATCAATACAATTAAATTTACAACTATACTCGAGTCACTCAAATATTTTTAGTGTTTTCTAACTCCCATTTACACCCAATAACTTATAAAATATTTCGTACTAGACCTCCTCATAAAATAATGGGATAAGTGCTACAAAAGTCCTAAAACTTGTCACGAAAATGTAATTGAATCTTAAAACTTGTAAAAATTACAATTAAGTCCTAAGATTTATTAAATTGTTTTTTCAATCGAGTCCTAAAGTTAACATTGTCGAATTTTTTAATGGAAAATGCTGACATGGCGTAGACGTGAAATTTTAAATAATTTTTCATTTTTCACGTGGTTTTAAATTATTTTTATTCAATTTTAAAAAAATTAGATTTAAAAACTAAATAAGAAAAGTTGAAATTTATTTTTAAAAATTGTTAAAAGAATGAAAAAAAATGGTAGTCGCCGCCCATCGCCGGAGGGGCCGCGACAGTCGCCGGCCCCTCTAGCAACGGTCGTCGGCCCCTTTTGCAATGGGCAGTAGCTACCATTTTTTTTAACAATTTTTAAAAATGAATTTTAACTTTTCTTTTTAGTTTTTAAATCTATTTTTTAAATTGAATAAAAAATAATTAAAAAGCCACATGGAAAATAAAAATTAATTTTAAATGCCACATCAGCATTTTCTGTTAAAAAGTCAATGGCGTTAACTTTATGACTCGATTGAAATAATTTGACAAATTTTAGGACTTGATTGCACTTTTTGCAAGTTTTAGTACTCAATTGCATTTTCTTAAAAAGTTTTAGGACTTCTGTAGCACTTATCCCTAAAATAATCTTTGAATCTTGCAAAGGAATAAGTTACATGTCTAACTTCCCTTAGGTGTTTTATAGGACTAAACTTGATGGCATCCTAAGACCACACCAATATAAAAAAGTAATGATGCGGTTCATGAATATTTCTTCTTGAGAAAATTGCCCAGTCAATAACAAGAACAAGATGCGATTTTTCAAGAGCGAAAAGAAATCGAAACTCCCAAGAACCAAAGATGAATTCCTTTTGACAAAGATAACTACAACCAAACAAGGGAAAATAACAGCAAAATATGCGTTCAGATCATCAATCACACAAGCGAGAGAGACAAAAATACAGATTTAGCCAACAAGCACATATTCAAGGGAAGGAAAAAGGACCACCTAAGAACAAGAGGAAAATGGTTGAGCAAATGCGGATCGTATTTCATCACAAGTGAGGCCCATCGGCACGATCAAACAGATTCTCAATCGATGCAAACGTCATTGAATGATCAACAAAAAAAGAAAGGGGAAAGAACATAAAGAAGCAGAGAACATGACCGTGGCAATCATGAATCTTCTCATTTCGACAGGAAATTTAAACCATAAAAGACAGAGGAGACATCAGTTCTACCGTTAAGAAACCAACTTTGCTGGTGTTCTTGAGTTTGATTGTCAACATGGGTTGTTCAAATGCTTTAGATCTCAAGTTCTTTCTTTCTTATGGATGACGACTTCATGTCTTTTCTGTCTAGCCTACCTTCATCTTTATTTTAGCCTTTTATTTCAATTAAGGAATTATGAGACAAATGATGTCTAAACTTTATCCTAAGGTGCAATGCAATTACTGAACTTTCAATTTATTTAAAGCAGTCATTAGGCTTTTTGTCAATGTTCAACTTAGTCTTTGAACTATACAATAATGTTCAATGTTGTCTTTTGACTAAATTGAATATGTATCAAAGTCTAATGACCACATTTCATAATTGGCTACAATTCAAGGATTATATTGAACAAATTAAAAGCTCATGAGTTATTTATGTCATTTCGCTGGTAAGATTGTCAAAGTAGAAAAAATGACATAATTAGTTCCTAAATTTTTAATTTGTTCAAATGTGATTCTAGATTTGTAGCTTAATATGCAATGTGGTCTATAGAGTTTTAAGTATATTTAACCTAGTCCATGAATTATATGAAAATGTTTAATGTTGTCTTTCTATTAATTTAAGTCCAAGGACAACATTTAGGGACACAATTGAACATACACTAAATGCTCAGACATCCTTTATAAAAATTAAAGTGTAGAGACAGCATTGCATATTTGGGTAAAGTTTAGAAATTATTTGTGCCACGATCCCATAATTGAAATGAAAAGCTAAAACAAGGACGAAGGAAGAATAGACAAAAAGACATGAAGTCATCATCAATAAGAAAGAGAAGAACCTGAGATCGAAGCACTTGAACGACCCATGTTGACGATCAAACTCAAGAACATGAGTAAATTTGGTTTCTTGATGGTAAAACTATTGACCCCTCTCTCTCTCTTTCGTTTAAATTTTGTGTCGAGTTGAGAAGATTCATGGTTGACATGGTCGTGTTCTTTATTTCCTGATGTTCTATTTTTTGTTGCTCGTTCATTGATGTTTGCAAGAAATTGAGAATCTGTCTGACTGTGCGGATGCACCTCGACTTGCAGTGAAGTACAATCCAAATTTGCTCGACCATTTTCCTCTTGTTCTTGGGTGGTCCTTTTTCCTTCCCCTGAATTTGTGCTTGCTGGCTAAATCCGTATTTCTGTCACTCTCACTTGTGTGATTGATGATTTAAATGTGTATTTTGCTGTTCTTTTTTCTTGCCTCGTTGCAGTTATCTCCGTCAAAGGGGAATTCATCTTTGGTTCTTGGGAGTTCCGATTTCTTTTCCTTTCGAAAAATTGCAATTTTTTTCTTGTTATTGATCTGGCAGAGTAAAATGAGAGCAAAATTTTCTACTTTCGTTGAATCATAGTGAATAATGTGAAGGTTTTTTGTAATGTAAAATCTCATGCTTTAAACTCACAATTAGTTCATGGTCTCTGGCTAATAGTTCTAATCAAGTAGAAATGGAGGTTAAGGGAAGTACAAGCTGTTATAGATGGAGAAGGAGAACCTTTTGAATACTCAAATTTGGTTAAAAAAGTGTAATGACTATCGAAGGAGGATTTCAAACTTTATCACAAGAAGAAATGCAAGTTCAATTGTACAATTTTAGTAGTCCCATGCTGAGTAGAAAGGCAGGGCCGAAGCTTTACTAATAAAGACTAGTCTTGCTTCTCCAGCTCCACCAAAGCATTTAAAAAGAGTGCTCGAGAATAAAGCCTAATCAAAGCGGGCAAATAGAAAGATCGTGTAACTTGACAGGTGCAACCACGATGGCTTGTTCCACAACCGTAGTAGTGCTTTTTCTTCTTCTTCTTCTTCTTCTTCTTCTTCTTCTTCTTCTTCTTCTTCTTCTTCTTCTGAGGTCGATTCAGCAGCTTCAGTGACCTCCATGGTTAGTCTTTGTATTGCAGGTTCTAATCCTGCAATGGATTCTTGTTGACCAGTCTCAAGAGGGATAGCTTCGCTCCTAGGTTCGAGGGGTGGCTCCATCTCGATTGTGGATCTAATAAGCTCCATCAGACCTCTCACCTCTACAGTGAAGCTTCCGGCCACTGCTTCCACAGCAGGACATGAGTAGAAGTGAGCGCTTCAGGTGGATAAGCTTCGATGCTCTCAACCTGGTTTGGATCGTTTGACTATGGCTTCGTGTTCTTTACAATCAAAAGCTTGATCACAAGGGTCCAAATCAAGGTCTCCATCTCGCCTTATTAAATTCAATCAACTCCCTCCCCCTTTATGGGGGGATGGACCCCTACGAGTGAGTAGAAAAGGGAGGAGGAAAGAGACCCTAGCGAACCTTCATAATTAGTGAACAAGTGTAAGCTTCACTGCTTGACAATATGGAGTACTGACCACACTGAGGGACAGGCCCTGAAGTGAAGGACGGGAATGAGCGGAATCAATGTGTTCCAATTTCTTGCCTTGCATCAACCATCCAATGGACCATGGACTAAACGGTCATTGCCTGAAAGGACTATGTCTAGGGGACCGGTTACTCACAAGACCTTACTTTATTGTTTTAATCATCATTTCGTAGTGCACTCACTTGCACTCATGTGTGATGGACCATGATTCTTTTATACTTGAATACTTGTGAGTGGAGTTTGGGGTTAAGAGTGAGTGATGTAGTAGGGATGATACAACTAGTTCATGAGAGCGGTGTCAGAATGATTGGTACTAGAAGTTCTATGATAAAACGATTATATCTCTAGGAGCTTTGAAGGCGGAGTTAATTTTTGTGCATAAACTAGTTGGGATGCCACTCTCCTAATAATGCCAATCATTATTGTGCCTAAAGTGTTCAGGTGTGTCTTGCTAGATGGACTAGATATCTGAGCTAAGTTAGATATGGTATGATATGATGTGAGGATGATATTCGCTGTACTATTTTTAGGAACAACTATAGAAGGAATGCTAGCTTGGTGCTTTCAGCTCACTAGGTGCCACACGGACTATTTCACGGCCAAGGAACTATCGGCCTATGACAAGTGGTATTAGAGCAGAATTCCTTCAATAAGTGAGTTTGAGTAAGAGAAAACCTATGGTCTACTCGTTCCTATGAGGGCAGAGAGTCAATCGTTGAGGCAAAACCTACTTAGACAAAGTGTGGCTCTTGGTTAGCTTCTAAGATGACAACAAGGGCACATGAAAGAATTGATTCCTTACTGAATAGGGAAAAGAATCTTGGATCTATAGACAAATCTCAAGATGGGTTTGCTACGACATTTTTAACTGGGAAAGAAACCTCCATTAGTCTATTGAGATCGAGAAAAGCTTAGTAGGTGAAATAGGATCATGTCAAATAGTGTAGTTGGCTCCAAAAGCCACAATTGTTAGGAAAGCACAAGCGACCAAGTTGCTGAACAACGCAATCAAAAGAAGCTACCAATGGAGTGGCTTGTTTAGTTGGGCAAGCGTTTCCATTCGATGTTGATCCAAAGTGGCACATTAATGGTGGATGAACTATTCAATGTATGACCTCGAGGAGCGCATTAATAGTTGAAGAATGCAGGGAAGTCGCATAATAGCCCACAACGAGAGCATTGTGGAATTCTCACCCGGGGGGGAGAATGTCACAAACCATGATTTTTCTGTACTCAAGTACCCTTGTAAGTGGAGTTTTGGTTATCAAGTGAATAGTGAATGATGCATAAGGAATGATACAACTATTTTGTGATAGTGATGTCAAGAAAGTTGGTGTTAAGAGTTCTAGGATATAACAATTACATCTTTGAGGAGCTCTAGAGGGTTGGGGGGTTGGCTTTCGGTGCACAAACCGATAGAGAGTATATGCTGTTTTCCTCATAAGGCCATGGTAGGTCAAAACTAGCTATTGTGCGTAAAGTGTTATGTTTGTCTCAATTGATGGACTAGACACCCGAACTAAGCTGTACATAGTACAATATGGTATGAGGATGATATTCGCTGTACTATTTTAAGGAATGAATATAGAAGGAAGGTTGGCTTGGTATTCTTGATTCACCAGGTGTTGCATGGGCTATTCCACTGCCAAGGAATTGCCGAATATTGACACACACCTCTCACAAGAACTAATCACTCAATTCACTCTCTCTTCCCCCGTTAGTTGTTTTGCACTTGCTCAAAAGGCAGCCCAAATCCTAATGTTGGTGCCTATGGTAGTCTCGACCTACTCGAGAGTTCTAGATATATGCAACCACAAGCTAGTAAGCCTGGTATGGTGGTGAACTAGGTAGAAATTTGAGGGAGCTAATTAGGAGTTTGAGAAAAAACTAGAGAGATGTATACTATGATAGTCCTAGATAATTTTTGGAGAGAGAGAAAGAGAGAAGGAGGAGGAGGAGGAGAAGAAGAAGAAGAAGAAGAGGTGTTAATTGCATAGTAACAAGTCGATGTGACTATCCACGGTCGTGGGGAGTGTTAATCACTTAAGGGTATTCATATAATTTGCTATCGTCATTCAAGTGGTCTATCATTTTTGGAAACATTGACAAAATTGTGGTCGTCCTTGTAATTTATTTTACTATGCGGTGTCCTGAGATAATTTGTTATTGAGAAGTTAAAAGCTTTATCGAATTTGGCAGCGATGCAAGGTGGTCATTTATAGATGACTTCTTGTGAATTTTTATTATTTAGCGCACTAAATAAAGTTGCTGCGAAAGAGTTATAATAATTAGAGCTTAAATGTGATGGATTTTACCCTCTGCTTCGTGCATCGACATACTTAAAATTAGAATAACATTTTGTTGGTCTAGATTTGAAGCTTCTTGAAATCAAACAAGTGACACCATAAACAAAGAAATAAAAGGAAACCCCATTTGTAAAACAGTTCTTTTTGCAATTGATGAAAATTAAAGCACAGATCCTTTTAAGATTCCTTGTAGGGTCATTTATAACCCTTTTGTGCTACTTCTTTTTTAAGCTTGGTATACTGATTCGTGGGTAACTTTATGTTTCTTCTTAAAATGGACAAATTAGAGAAAAGAAGCAGCAGTGGTAACGAAAGAATTCCCAAACTTGTATCCAGAGATTGTATCAGAAATGTCATACGAGCCTCCTATCGACTCAATCATGCACTGCACATGGATCTGCAAGGCCCAATGCTACCTAACAAAATCTCCACTTTCAGCGAGCAGCTTTTGAGTAGCAACATTTACAAGCAACCGGCTCTTATCCTTGAACCGTTTTGCGCAGAGAATGACTCAACACAACCGTTTCTTTTGGTGGATATCAAGGGACATAGGGTTAGAAGGATTCACATTGATCGCTAAGAGGACTTTCGGCCATGGGCACTTGTCGAGCATTGCTATGCATAGGTTCTCTGTTAGCTCTTGATCTTGTTTTTGTTTTCAATCCCATAACAAGAGACTACAGAAGCTTAAGTAAATAATAAAACCTTTTCACTAATCATTTTTGTCACGCCCTGAACCTCAGGCATGCCCACATCCCTCGGCAGTCAACTAAATTGCGACGTTCCCGGGACGCGTCACTAACCCTTTCGTTTATGCACATGCCGTCCGCTAACCCTTTTGTTTTATGCACATGCCAAGGCGAACTCATAAACCCTAAACAACAATTAAACACATGTGATAGAAAAACAGACAACCATTTTCTCAAAACATACTTGTTGACACCCGAAATTTTCGTTGACATTTTAATCATCAATTTTGCAAAAATATAAAAATAAAGAGCCAAAAATAAATAAATAAATAAATAAATAAATAAAAAGAAAACAAAAAAAAGAGAAAAAAAAGAAAACAAAAAGAAAACAAAAAGAAAACAATGAAATGAAATGAAATGAAAAGAGAAAAAAAAAAAGAGAGAAAAAGAAAAAATAAAAGAAAGAAAAAAGGGATCGGGGGATTGGACGATTTTTTTCTCTCTCTTGAGGTCTCTCTTTCCCGCTCTCCCGCAGGCTCTCTTTTGGGGGCTCTTTCTCTCTGGGGATTTTTCTCTCTTTCCCGGGTTGTCTCTGGGGGGATCTCTCTCCTTTCTCCTTGTCCGCACCAGAAACCCTAGGCCGGAAACCCCCGATCTCTGCCGGGATCGGAGTTCACGAGTAGGAGAGGAATCGATTCGACTCCGAGAAGAACCGGCGACAGTGACGAAACACCGCACGCTCCGGAGTCTCGCCTTAAAGGAACCGCCGCTCAGAGAGCAGCTTCCCCTCCGATCGAATCGCGCCGCCGTCGCCGCTGTCGCCGTCGCCGCCGTCGCCGTCGCTGTCCTCTCGGCGAATCTCGGCTCCCTGCCGGCCTCGGACGGTCATCTTCATGCCCGCGTTTCCCCGAGGTTCGCTGGCTTTTCTTGACCTCTTGTGCTGAGATTCTTTTTGCGTGTCGATTTTTGGTGAGGAGCTCTCTAGTTGAGTCGGTGCGACGTTCGGACGCTGACTTTGGCGGACTGTCATCCTCTCTCTCTCTCTCTCTCGATTTTTCGTGAGCTCCGATCGGAGGTGAGGGTTTTCCTCTCTCTCTCTCTATTCCTCTCTCTTATTTGCTCTGTCTCGCGCAAGTTCTGTCGCTCTCTCTTAGATCGTTCTCTCTGGCTCGATCATGATCTGTATATGGAAAACCGCTAGGTTCTGTGTCTGGTGTTGAAGTAGATCAGGATTTCTGTTGTAGAACAGAACTAGTTGTGATTGGATTTCATGGTCAAAATACAAGAGTAATGTTGCTGCGAATGATAGCTGTGTGATTTTAAGTTGCTAATTCTCCCTTTGCGTTTTGGTCATTAAGCTGAGATGCCTGCCATATGTTTGTGAAAATGCCTGAATGAATATCTACATAGTGTCTTCATCAGTCTATATGCAAAATGTTCATGGCTTACTTAAATCATGATGCCCATATTGATTCATCTTGTTTACTATTGATCCAATCAATCTGAATAATTTCAACATTATGGCATGCTTAAAACTTGTGCTTACTGGCCTCGCCGACTTCAAGTGATATTCGTTTCCACTTCGAATCAGATTGAGTTTTAGAAAGTAATAAATCTCTGTTCTGGTCTTGTTTTACTCAAATTTGGGAAGTTTTCTCGATCAAGTAGAGATCTATTGATAGATGAAACTGATGGCTGAAGTTGGCGGATATAAGCAAAAATTTGTAGAAATAGAAACATCGTCTGTTACTTTTGTCGACCCTTTTTAAGGTTGTAAGGTTTGCTGTGATTCATTTTTAGAACTATTCTTTACCATTAGTTATGCATTATGTTCTAATTCATTTGTGGCTGATTTGTATGTCCTCATGATGATCATTTTTTCGACTATCAATTTGACGGCAATTGGAATCAACTTCTCTTAAGAAGTGGGCTTGTTTTAATCTTTCCTATGATGCTGATCTCGCATGATTTGCAATGAGTTGATGATTATTGATGATGAACTTGAAGTTGATTGAATTTGATTTGCCTTGATCTGCAAATTCGTATACTTGATATATCACTTTCTGTTTTGGCTGGAACGAGGTGTTAGATAAGTTTTTTTTGACTTCGAGCCCTTCTAGACATATAAAATACACTTCTAGAGCTTCGATTTGATATGTTGCACGCCCTGAATGGATGTCGTTCAGTTATCGAAAAACATCTACAAAATCTGTTGATTCTGCAGTAGTTTTAGATTGATTTGCTGTTCTGATTGATTCTCTGTTTCGGATAACCTTTTGTGCAAATGACCTGATATGAGCTAGTTGCTGTGGTTTTCTGTGTTTGATGCCTTCATGAGAGCTGAAGATGGTTCGACTAGCTTTCCAACGAGCTATAACACACCCTGATCCGATATCATTAGCCACATGAAATCTTCTTTAAAAGTTAGGAAGTAATTTTGGAAAATTGTTGTGTTATGCTTTGATGTGGAAATTTGTATGCCTATTTTGACTGATATGCTTCGGTCCTCGAAATGAGCTGGTAGATGATGTTATTAGGACTTAATGTCTTCTAGATAATTGTAATAGGCATCTCAAGCTTTAAAATGACATATTGCATGCCTGAATCAACCATCATTTGCCATGTTTAACATTTTTTTTTCTAATCCATTCTGAAATTTGGAATTTTGCCTTGGTCAGAAATGCATATTCTGTTTTTGCGTGGGTTTGATTGTCTGCCACTTTCCTATGATCTTTTAAGCATAGATTTTGAGGTTGATGATACAAAAAAAAAGTATATCACGTGCGGAATGGTCTTGCTCTATTGTTCTCTTTTTTAGCAAAGTTCTGTTGTTTGATAATTGATATTAGATATCCACCATCAATCCAATTTCTAACACTAATCACTTTACCTAGTAGCTTATTTGTATTCTATCGATCCAAGCTCTATGTGTTTTTGTTTGTAAAGATGTCCAGAGCTATGTTGTTCTTTAGTGTCAATTTTTCTTTGCTTGCTGTCTTTTCTTATTTCTGACTTCCAAGCTCCTTTTGGCTTTCTTGAAGTTGTATATCTTTTCATGATACACTCCATTTGTGAATATTAGTATGCTATAATTGCTCCTCTATTCTTGTGTAGATTGTTTTTAGCGAATTGATACATCTCTGCTCTTGAATTTTTTTAGAAAAAATATGCATACTGAATCTGAAAAAATGTTGTCTTTTCTATGGCTAATTGCAATTGAAATTTGTCAAGCGTGACATTCTTAGTTCCAAGTCACTTTGCAATGTTAATGACTTGTGTGACTTCTTTGTATTCTGATTTAGGGTTAAATGTTTACCCAAACCTTTTTCGCATTCAACCTTATGTCATGTGCAAGATTCACATTTTTGTATATTGTCTAGGTGATCTTACGAACTTTTAAACATGCTTTGTATTTTGTCATGTTTGTGACTTGAATTTGCTAGATTCATGTTCATGTCTGATGCCTATGTCTGTTCGTTATAATAATGATTTATATGCGTTGTCTTAGTCATATAAGATGAGGCAATGGATCCTTGTTTCTTAAATTAGGTTTAGATTAGGACGAAGATGGAGAAGGCGTAAGGCGTAAAGATGGTGGAGGTCGATGTCCACTCCGACCGTTATCATGTAATGCTCATTTTCCCGACGCATGTCTCGGGTTCCATGTATTGTATAAAACCCGACGAGTTGCGGGTTTCCTTTCTTTACCAATTGTTTTCTCTTTTATATTTTTTAGAATTGCATGATTAGGTTTAACTGCTTTTCTTGATTGTTTACTTCATGTCTTGCAATTTCATTTTCATTGTTTGTTTTCCTTTCATTTCTTAGGAATAGAATATAATGAAAGTAATCCACCACGCATGATCATTTAGTATAGAATTGACGATCTTGAAAATATAAAAAGAAATGCATGGACATGTTAGGAAAAACACAACATACTGTTTAGGTACCGAAAGGGCGCTAATAGCAATATTAGTGTAACTTAAGTCCCCGAATCTAGATATCTGGTTGTGTAGGAATCGAGGAACACTCCCGACCCTCGATTGGGTTTCTAGTCAACCCCAAAAAAATGAGGTTAGTGGCGACTCCTGTATATTTTTAGGTTGTTATAAATAACTAGATCCTATAAATAAATCTGCTGTCACGCGGGGTATGAGCTTGGGAGAGCTCGCGATGTTGAGATCAAGTACCCTTCAACCTGACCTTTCCCCTCCTTGGACATTTTGAGGGGCGGCGAGATCGGGTCGTATAGATTCATATACAAAGGTCTGACTTAAAAAGAAACTACTAGGTTATCTACACTCTGGACCTTTCAGCCTCGGGCTCTGGATCCTCCACGTTACGGCCTTGAAAATGGTAATCCACAACAGGGTGAGATAAAAATCTCAGCGAGTTAAACCCTAAGCCCCAACTAGGGCGATAATTCACTCAAAAGCATCCTAAACATGCACAATCCAAAACTTACCTTGCTTAGGCGCGTCCTTGCACATTAGTACATCTCATATGCACTCATAAAAGCATCATGCATAATCAAGAATTAGAATACTTCATAATACTCATTGAATATTCACAGAAGTCCCAATTATAGAGCCAAATCGTTATGAAATGTCTCATTCTGTACCACACAATTTTGTACCATAATTAGGCGTGAATAACTCATATCGGTGGTTCCATCCACACATGATATTCACTCTCAATATCCAAACTCAATATTCCAACTCCATATCCCAACTCAATATTCCAACTCCTCATTCCAACTCAATACTCAAACTTAAGGTTCTAAAGGTGACCCCCACAAATTTTTGTTATCGTGTGGCACTTAGTCCTTGACCACAATCAGCAATAGCTTAATGCTCTAGAGATAACTCACAAGAAGTTTCTTTGTCGTGTATCACTTAGTCATTTTTCCACATATAGCAACAGTACAAGGTTCTAGAGATGGCTTCCACGGAGTTCTGCTATCATGTAGCACTTAGCCCTCGATTATGCAAGACAAGAGTGCAAAGCTTTAGAGGTGGCTCCCATGTGACTCGCCCACCATATAGCACTTAGCCATTGACTACAATAAGTAATGGTACAGGGTTCTAAAGGTAGCTCATATGTGACTCAAGTGATCATGTAGCACTTAGCCCTTTACCTGCTCACAACCCATTCGGTTTCCTCAACACAACATATGTGATTGCCTCACCACATCACCTCATCTTTCAATAGTCATCTATTGCCATGACCATAAATAACCACCATAGCACAACCATTCATAACTCATCACGCACAAGTTCCAAGCATATCACAAGTCATCCACATCACCAAATATACAATTTCTAGCAAACAAAGCATCAAGAACAATTACAAACTTCTATTGATCCTAACTGGTAGAAACGGTTTACTCGCGCGATCCAAGTTTAAATCCAGAAATCTAACCAAACAAGTTTGAAAAATTCCCAAATTTGAATATGTTGTAAATGACATATAAAAAAACATTTTTCATAAAGACACCTTAACCCATATAATTCTAGATTAAGCCTAGTAAATCACTCAATCCAATACAAAAACTAGGTCTTTTTTCCAAAAGTTTGTTTTCCAAAATCAGTTTGGTTCGAAATCCAAAACTTATCAATTTAATCTGAAATTTGACTATGTTAAATTAAAATATGTGAAAAACAACTTTTGTGAATGAACCCTTTGAAAATTGAACCTTAGAAGTTGATAGAAATCCTTGCAATACCAAAAGGTCACAGATTCTAGCACAATCCGAGATTTTGTTTTGAAATGATGAAGTTGAAATATCATTCTCTTAAATCTCTAAAAATCTTGATTAAAATATATGTTATAGCTGAAGATGTCTAAAACATTTCGTAAGAAGGAAGCAACCTCAAAATCATAACACATTTCGATCCACATAAATGAAAATGTCAAGGGTTTAGAAACCGATCTAGGGAAAATTCACTTTATTAGACTAAACCATCATCATTAATGCTAATTTAATCAAGTAGATCAACACTAATCCATATTAAGGCTAATATAACCAAACTAGATTAATACTAATCCATCTTAAGGCTAAAATCACATAGTACTAATTTAATTAAGCTAATTAACACTAAACTAACTCCATAAGTGTAATTAACAACCTAATCAATGATTATGGAGTTAACTCTTTGGATTAGCGAGGCAATGGGTCCACGGCGGCAGTGGTGCGACGGTGGTGAGATCCGGTGTCTACGACGGCTCCAAAGGAGAGCCGAAAGGGGCTGAAAATAGCCTTGCAAACCTTTGCTTGCTGCTGGAGTTTCTGGTTCCGCTCGGTTCTGCTTGGGGTTGATCTTGGTAGTTGTTGGCGGACGACACGGGTGCTGGTGACCAGCGGAGATGCTGCTGGTGCTGGTGGTGGCTTTTGGTAGGGATGGAGGTGGTGCAGCAATGGAGATGGAAAGGAAATGGAAAGGAAGAAGAAGAAGATGAAGCAAAGCGAAGCGAAGCTGTTCTGCTGGGAGGGGGTTGAATGCATGCACAAGGAAGAGGGAAAGGGAGGAGAGAGGGAAAGAAATGGGGGACAAGGGTCTTCAAAGTCTTGGCATGCACCAATGGCCTTCCACCTCCAAGATCAACACACTTGAGTGCCCAAGCACAAAAGTCTTCTGCCCTCTTTGTCAACCAACCCTCCAATGGCCATTTTCCTCTTCTTTCTTCACCAAATAAATTCAATTTAGTGGCCAAAACTCCCCTGCACACAGCCCATACGAATTTCTTTTCTTTTCTTCACATTTCAATCCATTTTGAAGGCCAAAGTCCCTTAATTCTTCCCACAAAGTCCATAGGTCCTCCAATGGTTGATTTCTTCTCATTTCTTCATCATTTCACTTCATTTAAATGGCCAAAAATGCCTAGCAATCTGCCCATACGAATTTCCAACTATTTCTTCTCAATCCCTCACCAAATCAAGTCATTTTGGCAGCCCAAAATCCCATGGCCGCAGGCCATACGAATTTCCCTTCCACTCTTCATAAATTGAGCCAATTTGGTGGTCAAAATTTCAATCAAAGGTATCCCTCCGAATTTCCAAAAAATCCTATTTATCCAATTTGATTTTTCCGCAGAAATTCCTAGCTTGATAGAATTCCCTCAAAAGATGAGACAGGGTCCTATAAATAAATCGTGACACGCCGAATGTTTGATTCCCGAAATCGTGTTCAATTCGTGGTTAAAATCAACCGGACGCAATTTTAGTACAATCCAACCTACCAGGTAGCTTTTAGGGATTTTACTGCGGTTATATCCTTTAACAGCTTTACCTAATAGGTTAGTTAACTCGTGAGTGATCAGCTCAGAGAAAAAAGACTATATGCATGTCGGTGAAAAGTCCATTTCTTTTATTGAGATGGGGTCGAAATTTAGGATGTCACAATTTTTCTCTAGATATGTGGAAAATATATGATTGTTCCAAAGCTAAGGCCATTCGTGCAATTGAGTGCAGAAAATTCTAATTTTACACCTGAGCAAAATTTTTTTCTTTTTATTTTGAGTGGACTCGTAAATTAAGTCTTTTATGGATTCTAATACAAAGTATTAGCTAGCAATAGACATTAAAAGGATGCCAACTTAGTAATGTTGAGAGGATTACGCCTTTGCCAATTAGACGGAAAACAACATACTTATCATTGAACCTCTTGATACGCATGCTAATACGTGGAAAAAGAGCGAGTGGTGCATTATTTTAAGCATTGCTTTGGCCTTAAAATCTTATAACTGACCACCACTTTTCATTATTCTCGCAATATCATTTGAATTTGCATTAATTTTGCAGCTTAGAGATGAAGGGCAGAACAACTGGAGCAAAGATGATGATCGTGGATGCCAATCACGACGAGTTGCCTCCTCCAAATGGCGACCGGGGCTGTTCAAGAAAGCAAGCGAACTATGAACTCTCTGTGCTGCTGAGATGGCCATTATTCTCTTCTCTCCTAGCGGCAAGCCTTTCTCCTTTGGACACCCTTCTGTGGGTGCGGTCCTAGACAGATTTGAGCATCCACAGGCGGTTTGTCCTACTGTTTCTCAACAGGCTAAAACTGATGGAGGCACCTTAGTTGAACTGAACAAACAATATGCAGATGTGCTCGAGTGACTGGAAGCTGAAAAGAAACGGGCAAAAGAGCTCCAGCATGTTAAGCCTCTGCAAATCGAAAACCTTAGCTTTGAACAATTAATAATGGTATTAAAGAAGGCGCTGGCAGATATCTAGGAGCAGCTGGACAAGAGAAGGATGGAGCTCTTGGGATTAGAAGCTTCAACTTCAACTCCTCACGCAGGAGCTATTGATGCCTCTGTCATTAGCCAAATTGCTATGATCCTCGTGAAGCAAATGTTGGTGAGGAGTAGTCAGTTTTAGCAGAACTAGGGGAGAGATTGTTGTCCTATCTTAGATTGAATTTTACATTTTTCAGTCAATATCTCTCTTAACAAGAGAGAAGTCTTGAGGATACAATAAGCAATAAAGAAGTTGTGTTTTTTAAGTTGCTATTTTTCGATATAGCGACATGATAGCAATTTTTCAAAGAATACAACTAGCATTAAAGTAACAAATATATAAATCTAAATTAGGCAAATGACACAAGTTATGCTTCTCATAACCAAGTGCAACAATGCTATACTGGGCTTATTGATTTGGGCTTTCGAAATGTGTCTTAATTAGTCTATTATATCAACAGAAAATTTCAAATAAGGACTTGAAAGTGCTCACATTTTCTCAAGTAAAGACTAAAAGTGAACATTATTTTAATAAAGGCCTAAAGTGACCAAATTGTCTATGATAAGAGTCTGAAGTGGAACTTTTTTAAATAAGAGCCTAAAGTGAGCATATTAGTTTAAAAAATGGCCTAACCTCTCTAATCGAAGAGCATTTTTGTCTTTTATCTCTTAATTTTTTTTTCTTTTGTTTTTTCTTTTTCCCTTCTCCTCTACAGGCCATGGTAGAGGGAAAGTGGACTCAAGTGAGGGCGAGGGTTGCCCTTGGCGACATCAGGCGAGGGTGTCCCTCGTCGGATATGGTGAGGGAAACTCTCGCTCGACTCAAGCAAGCACTGCCCTTGCCCACATAGGGGAGGTTCGCCCTCACCAGATTGGGCAAGGGTCATCCTTGGATCTAGGAGGGCAACCCTTGCCCGACTCTAGGCGAGGGTAGCCCTTGCCCAATGTTGGTGAGGGCCGCCTCGCCCAATGCTCGGCGAGGGCAACCTCCGCGACCGTTGACGGCCATTGTCGGGGAAGGGAAGAGGAAAAAAGAAAAGAAAAGAAAAAGAAAAAGAAATAAAAAAGTCAAAAACTTTTAAAAATATATTTACAATTTTTTGACCAAAATACCCCTTCTTTGATGGCTGAAAAAGTCACCACCGGCCAAATGCCCTTATTTAAGACGATTTAGCTACTTTAGGCTTTTATTTGAAATAATTTCGTTATTTCACGCCATTATTTGAAATAATGTCCACTTTGAGCCATTATTTGAAAAAAACTAAAGCACTTCGGGTCATTTTTTGAAATTTTCCCTTATAGTAATAATATTGTATACTCAAGATTTAGGTACTTAAAGTAGGTTCATTAATAGTCATAAAAAAATATTTTACTTCTTAATTTCTCCATTTCATAGAAGATTGTTATATTGGGGTTTAGTTCTTGACCTTATTAATAGACAACTAAATATTTATACTTACACGTCAATTGTCTCTCCTAAGAAGTTATGTCTCTTTCAAAGTTCAAACCACAAGTCTCATGGTCATACACCTTCTCAGCATGTGTTTCTGAAAGTGCATAGAAGTATTTAACAAGTGTTCATGTTTTATAGGCTCAATCAAGTGCATCTTTTCATTTGTTTCGCAAATATATATTGTGAAGATTAGACTCAAGAATTTTATAGACAAGTTATTCATGTTGCACTTATGAGTTCTTGTACATATGTGATGAAATCTAATTTGCTGGGGACTCCGACCCACCACGTTTTAAAGCTTACTTAACACAACTCTTCCTCGGAATGACCAAATTTAAATACTTTAGTTTACAATTATAATTTTTTTTCTTTCCAATCACTTTTAACTATTCAAGAGCAGTTCAAAAGGGAAAATTATTGATTAGTCTTAAACTTATTGTTTAAATGCTAATTTAGTCCTAAATTTTTCGATTTTACTAATTTAGTGCTAAATCTTTATGTAAAATTACAATATAGTCCTTTGACTTATATTTGTCAAAAATAGCTGAGTGGTGGTCTAATCATCATCGATTGTCTTACGTAGCACACCACTACGTAAGCGATTTTAAGTGAAGATTGATTGAAGGACTACATTTAGAATGTTACGCAAAAGTTTAGAAATAAATTAGCAAAATTAAAAATATAGGACTAAATTGACATCCGTATAATAGATTTAGGACTAATTGAATAATTTCCCATTATTCAAAGAATATACACATGGTGATAATATTTTTCATTATATATATTTTTAATTTTCATTTTGGAAAGCCTAATACGATTTCTTTTTGTTTATTTTAATTGATAAAAGATGATGGAATGTGACGTGAGAGAATGAGAATAAATCATTATATACCTCTTCCTTTGGGACGAATACGACCATTCTTCCTTTGTTTCCGGTCAATACCAAGCTGTTTAAAAGTTCAATGCTCAGGTTTTTGGGCCAATCCATTTTTCCTTACTCATCAAGCTAGAAATTAGAGTGCTGAAGGCAGCGATCAAACTGTAAATTTCTCTTAGCGCATCCATTAATTGAGGCTTGAATCTTCTGGGCCTTCAATGGACATAGGAGCTTCAAGAAACATGAAGTGGGTTATTTTATATTTCCCGAGCAAAATTTTCTTGTGACTGAGAAATTTGTTTTGGCGGAGCAAAAAGGGTGCGGTAAGGCGACCAATTATAATCACCACTCTAGGCATTAGAAGAAGCTTTTAATACGTGAAGCTTAAGAAAGTTTTGAGCACATGAAGGATTTGATCTCCTTTGTATTGGATACATGCCCATACAACTCCTTTACTAGACTAGAAATTACAATGAAAGATTCTAACATTGTAAAATGCGATAAGATTTGCATGTTGCGGGCGCCAATTCTCTTGAGACGTCGATGAGATTATTCTTGATTGAATTTAAACGACAAGTAATGATAAATTGAAGATGGTTGAATTGCAATTTACAAGAGAATGATCTAATTCATTTGTGTATTGGTATGAGCAAGGAACCCCTGAATTCGGGGAATTGTGGTCCACGAGGGTTTGCACCGAACCAATTATCGACCAACCGTTCAAGTTTTTGTCAGCCCTGTATTACATCCGTAGCGGAACCAATTATCTCAAAATCTCATAAAGTACTCCCTCAAAAAAATATAATAAACCCTAACACTAATCTTTATATATATTAGTATTCAAAATAGGGAATCCTTTGTAAGAGACCTACTCAAACTGGGAAACCTACTTGAATTGGATTTTCTTTCCAAGCTCAAATTCAATACATATTCTTGAGATAAGAACAACGCAAGTGTCATAATATTTGTACAGCACTCACTTGAATGTCATAATTTTTTTTTCTCGCTCATTTGAATGCCATAAATTAAAAAAAATTCGATTACTTTAATGCTATAGGCGATTTGTCTCTTTGGAAAATTCAATGTGGATGCTAATTGTCCTATGTGGCATTGCCAGGGACACGAAGACAATTAATAATTTTTTTTGAAAATAAAAATTCACGTTGAGATGGAATTTTTTTAAAAATCCACGTATGACGATTTGCTAGAAATGACACTCAATTGATTGATTTTATTTTGATGTGGCACTTAAGTGAGTGGAAAAAGAAGTTATAGCAGTCAAATGAGTGTGGTTCGAAAGTTATGGCACTGTGCTGTTCTTATCCTAAGCATTTTTTTATTTATAAGTGAAGGTTGGGGGGCCAATCAGTCATAGCTATCTCTCCAAACTTTACTATAAGAGTCTCACGTAGGCAAATGCCTTGCATTATTTAATTCTTTATAACATAATAATAACTAGATACTTCTTATGAATGATACCCGCGCATATAAGATCCAAGATATTTTAAATTTAATTTTCAACAAATATCGAAAATAAATATCACTAGAACAGTTATTATGTACTAATACACAAGTAGTAATTATAATTACCTCCTCCGCCTTTCCTTTCTTCTTAACCACCATATAGCCCTTGACTCTAGAAACCCATCATACCACAATATTTTGCAGGTGCCGGATTCAAGATCATTTTTTACTTTTTTTCTTCTTTTTCTTGGAAATTCTGATGCATTTAGAAGTGACATCCATAAAATAGGTTTAAAACTAAATTGATATTTTTTCCAAAAATATAAATGATCACTCCTTCAACAAACATGTATATAAGCATTTTTGGGATAAGTATACTAAAAGTGCCATAACTTTTGTATGACACTTACTTAAGGGCCATAAATTTGAAAATCGATCACTTAAGTACCATTGGCAATTTGTCTTGCTGGAAAATCCAACATGAATGTCGGTTATCTTACGTGGCATCATCGGTGCAGATGTTGTCAATTGATAAAAAAAATTTAAAAATAAAATATAAATCCATGTCATAATAGGAAATTAATAAAAAAAGAGTCTATGAAGGATAATTTGCCTACATGATTAATTTTATTCCGATGTGGCACTTAAGTAAGTGAAAAAAAGTTATCGCATTTAAGTGAGCGCTGTATGAAAGTTATGGCACTCCTATTGTTATTGTCCCCATGTTCTCAATAGGTTTTTATACATATATTATTAGCCAGAAATAGACATTACAGGGATGCCAACTTTTGAATGTTGAGAGGATTATGCTTCCATCTAATTGACGGAAAACGACATGCTTGTCATTAAACCTTTTAAAACGCATGTCATATCTAGAAAGTTGAATCAGAGTTACCATTCAAAGTTGAATTAGAGTTAAAATTTGAATGTTGGGAGGATTAGACTTTCATCTATTTGATGGAAAACGACATGGTTATCATTAAACCTCTTAAGATGCATGCCATATTTGGAAAGTTGAATCAACATTACCATTTAAAGCAGGGAAAAGGATACCGTGCTATAACTTTTGTACAGTACTCACTTAAGTGTCGTAATTTTTTTCCGCTCGTTGTTATATATTTTTCAATTAGTCACTTGAGTATCATGACCTTTTAAAAACGCTCACTCAAGTGCTATGCCACGCTGGACTTCCAATACTAAGGTAAATGTTTTTAAAAAGTTTTAGCGCTCAAGTAATTGATTCAAAGTTATTGCACTCAAGTAATATTTTTATGTAAATTATGACACTCAAATGATCGAAAAAATAGTTATGGTACTCAAGTAGTTGAAAATATATGATTGTTCCAAAGCTAAAGCCGTTCGTGTTATCAATCATAGAAAATTCTAATTTTACCCATGAGCGAGATTTATTTCCTTTTATGCTAGGTGGACTCGTTGATTAAGTCTATTATGGATTGTTATCATAGTATTAGCTAGCAATTGCCATTAAAGGGATGCCAACTTAGTAATGTTGAGAGGATTACACCATCGTCTTATTGACGGAAAACGACATATTTATCATTAAACCTCTTAAAACGCATGCTAATACATGGAAAGCCAAATCAGAATTATCAATCAAAGAGGATTACCAATCAAAGAGGGAGTGGTGCAATTTTTTAAGCAATGCTTTGGCCTGTAAAATCTTATAAATGGCCACCATTTTTCATTATTCTAGCAATATCATTTGAATTTACATTGATTTTGCAGGGTGAGACATGAAGGGCAAAACAACTGGAGCAAAGAGGATGATCGAGGATGTCAATGCACAACGAGTTGCCTTCTCGAAACGGCGACCAGGACTCTTCAAGAAAGCAAGCGAACTATGCACTCTTTGTGCCACTGAGATGGCGATTATTCTCTTCTCTCCTAGCGGCAAGCCTTTCTCCTTTGGACACCCTTCTGTGGATGCAGTCCTTGACAGGTTTGAGCATCCACAGACGGTTTGTCCTACTGTCACTCAGGCTCAAACTAATGGAGACCAAACCTTAGTTGAACTGAACAGACAATACGCAGATGTGCTCGAGCGACTGGAAGCCGAAAAGAAACGGGCAAAAGAGCTCCAACATATTAAGCCTCTGGAAATCGAAAACCTTAGCTTCGAACAGTTAATGGTATTAAAGAAGGCGCTGGCAGATCTCAAGGAAAAGGTGGACAAGAGAAGGATGGAGCCCTTGGCATTAGAAGCTTCAACTTCAACTCCTTGCGCAAGAGCTATTGATGCCTCTGTCATTAGCCAATTTGATGGCAAACACTTCGATCCTCGTGAAGCAAATGTTGGTGAGGAGTAGTCAATATTAGCATAACTAGGAGAGAGAATGTTGTCCTATCTTAAATGGTTGACATAGTCAATCCCTCCTCACAATAAGCAATAAAAATGTTCTTTATTAAGGTGCTATTTTTCAATATAGCATCACGATAGCAATTTTTCAAAGAATACAACTAGCGTTAATGTAACAAAAATATATAAATTTAGATTAGGCAAACAACACAGTTATGCTTCTCATAACCGAGAGCGACGATGCTATATTGAGCTTATTGATTTGGGCCTATGACGTGTGTCTTATCCATTATATTAGTGATTTTTGTTTACCTGGGATTTAGGAGTTGGGAAAATATGGCTTCGAATTGGGTAGAACAATGAAGACGGATTTTTAGAGTACTCAAGTCGGATTTTAAGGCGTGATATCACTTTCTTTAAGGATTTAAATGCCCCATAACGTTGCTAATGGTCACCGGCAAATATTCTTCAGGATACAACAAAGTCTCAAAATGAGAATACTAGATAGCAATTCTAGTATTTCTCTAAGGCCTCTCTAGGAAACAATTGAAAGGATGGCTGTAATTTTTAGAAAGAATGCTCGAAAAGATAAAAAATGATCACTTTTGTATTTCCGAAAAATGACATGTATATGTATAAAACGCTCTTAAAACACAGGCAACTCTTCGTGAAAAATTGCAAAAAATGAACAAACGTGTCCTTTCGAAAATTGTCTAGATAAACAAAGGCGTCCATTCGGAAGAAATTGAAAATGAACAATTGCCACTTTTCGGGAAAAGTTACAAATTGAACAAGTATCTTTTCCAAAAGTTGTCTTAAAAAGACACAAACATAATAATAATTTTTTTAAAATAAATAAAATTTCTAATTTTTATTTTTTAATAATTTCAAAAAATTCTCAAAAAAAAAAAAAAAAACACAACATTTGAATTGATTAAAGTTAATAAGATAACAGTACGAAAGAAAAATAAAATAACAAAGGGGTTAGTGCTAATTAAACCGCACGCTAAGTGCAGTGACATTATTTGCGCACCCGTGCGCGAGTATGGTGGGATCTAGCCCCACCCAATCATTTCTTTAGGTATACAAAGGAATTCCCACACTTATTAATTGGCTCACTTCCTTCCACTTTTCCTATGTAGGATAAGAAAAATGCACTTAGTCTGTTTTTACAAACAAACCTCCAACATTAGGTACATAAAGGAGGTTCCTTAATAATTATAAATAAATAATTTACTTCTCAAGTTCTCCATTTCATAGAAGATTATTACATTGGGGTTTAGTTTTTGAACTTATGAAAAAACAATTAAATGCTTATACTTAGATATTAATTTTTTTTTTTTTCTCTGAGAGGTCATGTCTCTTTCAAACCACAAGTCTCATGGTCGTACACCTTCTCAGCGTGTTTCATAGTGCACAGAAGTATTTAATTTGTTCGAAAGTCCTGATTTATAGGCTCAGTCAAGTGTGTCTTTTTATTTGTTACGCAAATTACTAGTATGAAGATTAGAGTCGAATTGTATACACAAATTATTCATGTTGCACTTTTGAGTTCTAGTATATATATGTGATGAAATTTAATTTGTTGGAAACTCCGACCCACCACATTTTTAAAGCTTATTTAACAGAACTTTTACTCGAAATGACCAAATTTAAATACTTAATCTACAATTATAATTTTTTATCTCACTTTAACTATTCGAGAGTAATTCAAAAGGAAAAATTACCCAATTAGTCCTTAAACCTATTATATTAATGTCAACTCAGTCTTAAATTTTTCAAAATTTCCAATTTAGTCCTACGTCATCGTACAAAATTCCTATGTAGTCTTTCTGGCCAATACCAAAAATAGTTGACGTGGTGGTCCATTCATTGTTGATCATCTTATGTGGCACATCACCATGTCTAGGATTTTTGGTGAAAATTTGCGGAAGGACTATAATGAAAATTTTCACAAAAGTCTATGACTAAATTAGCAAGATTGAAACAATTTAGGACTGAATTGACATAGTATAATAAATTTAGAACTAATTGGACAATTCCCCTTATTCAAAGAATATACACATAGGGATAATTTTTTTGGCTATATTTTCTTAATTTTCATTGAGGAAAGTTGAGTACAATTTTTTTTTTTCTTTGTTTGAATTGATAAAAGAGGATGGAAAGTAAAACTGTGAGGTTTGGTGGGATCATTGTTACTATCAACTTTTCTAAAAACTTATGCTGCTAGTGAAGGCATGATTTATTATTTAAATATTATAATAGTCCCTCTCAGGCTCGAAAATTTAATTCGGGAGGCAAATGAGGCTGAAAGATTCGAATTCAGAACCTCAAATTCTAATACCACAAGAGATTTAGTGAGACTACTGTTAGTTGAAGGTGTAGTTTACTATTTAAATATTCTAACAAAAAGAATGAGAAAATCTTCTAAACTATTATAACTTCTCATCTTGAAATTGGCAAGAAATAAAAGCAAATGTGTTTCTTACGCATCTGTCTACCAAATCACGTTTCCTTTTTAAGTGTTAATTAAATATTAGGTTTTCCTCCTATAAAAAATTAAGGAAAATAACACCTTGACCCTTCTTTTTTTGTTGAGGGGCCATATCTTTATTCACTTATTAACTCACATTCGTCCATGTCATCACTCCGCAAAATCTTTTTCCAGTCATTTAGGCTAAGTACATGATCTTTTGACATTGATGAGATTATTCTTGATTGATTTTACCAACAAGTAATGTTAAATTTACGACGATTGACTCGCAATCTATAAGAGAATGATGAGCTAATTCTATGTGTACAGGTAAAAGCAAGGAACCCTCGAATTCGAGGGTATTTTGGTCCATGAGGGTTTGCAACGAGCTATTTAAGTTGTGTAACACAACTTAACAATCGACCAATAATTCAAGTTTTTTTAAACCTTAAATTACATCCATAAAAGGTATATTTGATGCATTGCATTTTCAATCTGAAGATAGATGAGATTGCTTCTATGATAGATCACATCAATGAATTTAATGTGAATTTGACTTCGATGATGAGGTAAAGGCTTTAATTTTATTATTTTCCCTACTTGAAAGTTGGAGTGCAACTGTGACTGTAGTGAACATTTTTAACGAGAATATTTGTGGAAGAAAATCAGGTGAATCGAGATTTAATTCTTAACGAGAATATTTGCGGAAGAAAATCAAGTGAATTTTCATATGCTACCTTAAATACTAAAGCTAGAGTAAGAAGCAATCAACGAGGGTGGAACCAATATCTCGGTAGATCAAAGTCAAGAGGGAGAAGTAAATTGAGAACCCATGGAGAAATAATTTGCTAGAATTGCGAAAAGAAAGGCCATTTAAAATGAGATTATAGAGCCCTAAAGAGTAAATTTTACTATTGAAATCGAAACAAAGAGGAAGAGAAATATGTGAATGCAACTCTTGAAGAGACGCATGATGGTAATGCTTTAATTTTGAGTATTGATAGTCTAATTGAGTCTCAGATTCTTGACTCAGGTGTGTCGTTTCACTCTACTTCATGTAAAGAATTAATGCACAATTTTATTGCTAGAAAATTTGGAAAGATTTATCTTGCTGATGATGAACCTTTGAATACTATGGGAAAGGGCGATGTTCATATAAAATCCACTAATGGATATCAATGGAAGTTATACGATATTAGATATGTTCTGGGACTTAAGAGAAATCTATTCTCTATAAATCAATTAGACAGCACAAGATATGGAATTATTTTTGGGGATAGCTCTTGGAAATTAGTTAAAGGTGCTTTGATTGTAGCACGGGAAATAAAGTCAGAAACGCTCTACCTAACCGAAAGTAGTAGAGAAACCGCAGTAGTTGCTCAGTTGGAAGCTGGTTTCAAATTATGGCACCATGGGCTTGGGCACATAAGCGAAAAAGGTATGAAGTTGTTAGCATCTAAGGGAAAACTACCTAATTTGAAGCCCATAGATATTGGTCTATGTGAAGATTGTGTTATGGACAAGCAGAAGCATGTTAGTTTTTCGAAGATTGGAAAGAGAACCAAAGAAAGTAAAATTAAAGTTGGTGTCTACAGATGTGTGGGAACTGGCCTCTATGCATTCCCTTGAAGGCTTGTGCTATTATGTCACATTCTTTGACAACTCCACTAGAAAGGTATTGAGATAGCTAGTATAAGTACCTAGAGGGGGGGTGAATAAGTGTAAAAATAATTCTTCGTGATATAAGAACAATACTAAGCAGACAATAGAAATGAAGTTCTTCTTTGGTTAACAAGACGAATTATGATCAAAGTAAAGCAGAGAGTAGGGAAGAGAAAATTGAACACAATGTTTATAGTGGTTCGGCTTATTCCAAGCCTATGTCCACTCTTTCGCATTGATAGCCCACCGACTGGATTTCACTATGAACAAAAGAGTTGTTACAGCAAAGCTCTCCCTTGATTTCACAGTGTAGAAACTCTACTACACTTTCTCAAGGTCTCTCAAAGTATATACTCTCTTTTGCGTACAAGATTTCGCTTAGTAAATGAATTGACTAAGAACAAAGAGCTTCAGACTTTGGAATTCTTCTATCGCGCACTCACTCGAACAACTGGAACGTCTTCCTTTTGTACTCCTTTATGCCATCATACCCGTTAGCACTTACCAAAGGAATTCCTCAAATCTACCCGTTGGACGGAATCAATTAGGAAGATCATTCGAGCTATTAAAGGAACATGTCGATAGCCCATCAATCCTGCTCGTTCATATAATCAGGATCTTGGTTTCCATAAGTAGAACCTTCCAAGTATACTTCGCCAATCATCGGATCCTTAATCTCTGAATCAATCATGATCAAATAAAGGATTCCGTTATGATATATCCAGTCAAGAGATCTTCTCCAGTCGATAAGGTTAAATCCTTAATGAAACATCCAGTTCTGGATAACCCATCTTCGACGGATTAGAAACTGTCAATGAGAATAGACTTTGAGTCTTGAGTCTGGCAGTCCGAGGTCTTCGACTTTGAATAGTAGAGTCTCGCAGATCTTCGACTAGACCGATGGAAATGTTTTATCAGCTTCAAAATACTCCAGGAAGATTTCTCCAACAGGTATAAGTTTATTTTGTGAAAGAAATTTTTTTGATGTGTTTTCTACTTTTAAGAGACGAAAAGCTGAAGTGGAGAATAAGACTGGCTTGAAAATTGAATGTCTAAGGTTTGATAATGGTGGTGACTATAATAGCAAGGAGTTTAAGTGATTTTGTGTGTAGAGAACACAATTAGAATGACAAGAACTATTCCCAACAGACTGTAGCAAAACGGAGTTGATGAAAGAATGAACATAACTTTGAATAGCGTATAACAAGTATGAGGTTGCATGTAGGATTAGCCAAGATTTTTTGGGTGGATGCAATTAACACCGCAACATATCTGATCAATAGAGGACCTTCGGTTCCACTTGATTTTAAGTTACTAGAAGAAGAATGGAGTGGAAAGAAGATAAATCTCTTGCATCTGAAAGTTTTTGGTAGTGTTTTGTATGCCCACATATATTCTAAAAATAGAGATAAGCTTGATGCAAAAGCTAAAAAATGTTTTTTTGTTGGATATGGTTTTGATTTTTTCGGTTATCAATTTTGGGATGAACAAAATAGAAAAATAATAATAATTACTCATGTTACATTCAAAGAAATCATGTTGTATAAGAACAGCGACACAATTTAGTGTGAAGAAACAAATGGTAGAGAATCGAGAGATTGAATTAGATGAGGTTTTTAAGAGTGTTCAGGTTGAAATTCCTAAAACTATTGTTGTAGACTCTGATCAAAAACCAAAACAAGAATTATGTACACTTGAACCCACTTTGAGAAGATCTAGTAGAACACCAAAACCTGTACAAAGATATTCTCCGTCATTGCATTATTTGCTTTCGACTAACGCTGGCCAACCAGAAATTTTTTCAAAAGTACTATAGGTTAAACAATCTATTATGTAGGAGTTAGCAATGCAGGATGAGTTAGTTTCACTAGAAAAAAAAGAAATTTTGTGTTAACTCAATTACCATATGGGAAGAAAGCATTGCAAAGCGAGTGGGTGTATTGGGTCAAAGAAAAAGTTGATGGGAGCAAAAGGTACAAAAGCAAGCTTAGTGATAATTACAGATTTAGCCAACACGCACATTCAAGGGAAGGAAAAAGGACCACCCTATGAACAAGAGGAAAATGGTTAAGCAAATGCGGATCGTATTTCATCACAAGTGCGAGGCCCATCCGCACGATCAAACAGATTCTCAATCGATGCAAATGTCATTGAATGATCAACAAAAAAAGAAAGGAGAAAGAACATAAAGAAGCGGAGAACATGACCGTGGCAATCATGAATCTTCTCATTTCGATAGGAAATTTAAACGATAAAAGACAGAGGGGACGACAGTTCTACCGTTAAGAAACCAACTTTGCTGCTGTTCTTGAGTTTGATTGTCAACATGGGTCGTCCAAATGCTTTAGATCTCAAGTTCTTTCTTTCTTATGGACGACGACTTCATGTCTTTTCTGTCCAGCCTACCTTCATCTTTATTTTAGCCTTTTATTTCAATTAAGGAATTATGAGACAAATGATCCCTAAACTTTATCCTAAGGTGCTACGCAATCTCTGAACTTTCAATTTATTTAAAATAGTCCTTGGACTTTTCGTACATTTTTAATTTAGTCTTTGAACTATACAATAATGTTCAATATTGTCTTTTGACTAAGTTGAATATGTATCAAAAGTCCAATGACCACATTTCACAATTGACTATAATTTATGGATTATATTGAACAAATTAAAAGTTTATGAATTATCAAAGGAGAAAAAATGACATAATTAGTTCTTGAGCTTTTAATTTGTTCAATGTGATTGTAGATTTGTAGCCTAATATGCAATATAGTCCACAGAGTTTCGATACATATTTAACCTAATCCCTGAATTATTGAAAAAGTTCAATGCTGTCTTTCTATTAATTTAAGTCCAAAGACAACATTTAGGGACAAAATTGAACATATACTAAATGCCCAGGCATCCCTTTATAAAAATTAAAGTGCAAAGACCACATTGCACATTTGGATAAAGTTTAGGAATCATTTATGCCACTATCCCATAATTGAAATGAAAAGCTAAAACATGGATGAAGGTAGAATAGACAAAAATACATGAAGTCGTCATCAATAAGAAAGAGAAGAACTTGAGATCGAAGCACTTGAACGACCCATGTTGACGATCAAACTTGAGAACACGAGTAAATTTGATTTCTTGACGGTAAAACTATTGACCCCTCTCTATCTCTTCCGTTTAAATTTTGTGTCAAGTTGAGAAGATTCATGGTTGACATGGTCGTGTTCTCTATTTCTTGATGTTCTATTTTTTTGTTGCTCGTTCATTGATGTTTGTAAGAAATTGAGAATCTGTCTGATCGTGCGGATGCACCTCGACTTGCAGTGAATTACAATCCCAATTTGCTCGACCATTTTCCTCTTGTTCTTGGGTGGTCCTTTTTCCTTCCCCTGAATTTGAGCTTGCTGGCTAAATCCGTACTTGTCGCTCTCACTTGTGTGATTGATGATTTAAATGCGTATTTTGCTGTTCTTTTTTCTTGCCTCGTTGCAGTTATCTCAGTCAAAGGGGAATTCATCTTTGGTTCTTGGGAGTTCCGATTTCTTTTCGCTTTTGAAAATTTGCAATTTTTTCTCGTTATTGTTCTGGCAGAGTAAAATGAGCGCAAAATTTTCTACTTTCGTTGAATCATGGTGAATAATGTGAAGGTTTTTTTTTTTTTTTTTTGTGATGTCAAATCCAATGCTTTAAACTCACAATTAGTTCATGATCTCTGGCTAATAGTTCTAGTCAAGTAGAAATGGAGGTTAAGGGAAGTACAAGCTGTTATAGACGGAGAAGGAGAACCGTTTGAATACTCAAATTTGGTTCAAAAAGTGTAATGCGCATTGAAGGAGGATTTCAAACTTTATCACAACAAGAAATGCAAGTTCAATTGTACAATTTTTTATTTTTGCTTACTCACAAGACCTTACTTTACTGTTTTGATCACCATTTCACAGTGCACTCATTTGCACACACGTTTGATGTACCATGATTCTTTTGTATTTAAATACCCTTGTGAGTGGAGTTTGGGGTTAAGAGTGAGTGATGCAAAGGGGATGATTCAACTAGTTCATGAGAGTGGTGTCCAGAATGATTGGTACTAGGAGTTCTATGATAAAACGATTATATCTCTAGGAGCTTTGAAGGCGGAGTTAATTTTCTGTGCATAAACTAGTTGGGATGCCGCTCTCCTAATAATGCCAATCAATTATTGTGCCTAAAGTGTTCGGCGTGTCTTGCTGGATGGACTAGATATGTGAGCTAAGTTGGATATGGTATGATATGATGTGAGGATGATATTCACCATACTATTCTTAGGAACAACTATAGAAGGAAGGCTAGCTTGGTGCTCTTGGCTCACTAGGCATTGCACGGACTATTTCGTGGCCAAGGAACTATCGTTCTATGACAAGTGGTGTTAGAGCAGAATTCCTTCAATAAGTGAGTTTGAGTAAGAGAAAACCTATGGTCTACTCGTTCCTACGATGGCAGAGAGTGAATTGTCAAGGCAAAACCTGCTTAGACAAAGTGTGGCTCTTGACCAACTTCTAAGATGACAACGAGGGCACATGAAAGAACTGATTCCTTACTAAATAGGGAAACCGATCTTAGATCAATAGGCGAATCTCAAGATGGGTTTGCTACGAAATTTTTAACGGGGGAAGAAACCTCCATTAGTTTGTTGAGATCAAGAAAAGCTTAGTAGGTGAAATAGGATCATGCCAAATAAAGTCGTTGGCTCCAAAAGCCGCACTCGTTAGAGAAAGCACAAGTGACCAAGTTGCCTGAACAATTGCAATCGAAAGAAGCTACCAATGGAGTGGCCTGTTCTATTAGGCAAGCATTTGCATTCGATGTTGATCCAAAGTGGCACATTAATGGTTGATGAACTATTCAATGTATGCTCTAGAGTAGTGCATTAATAGTTGAAGAATGTAGGGAAGTCACATAATAGCCCACAACGAGAGCATTGTGGAATTGTCAGGGGAGGATGGGGAATGTCACGAACCGTGATTGTACCCTGGTGAATGAAGTTTTAGGTTATTAAGTAAAGAGTGAGTGATACAGAGGGAATGATACAACTGATTTGTGATAGTGACGTCAAAACAATTGATTTTAGGAGTTCTGGGATATAACAACTACATCTTTACAAAGCTCTAGGGGGTGGGTTGGCTTTCGGTGCACAAACTGATAGGGAGTTTATATGGTTTTCCTCATGAAGCCATGATAGGCCAAAACCAGCTGTTGTGCGTAAAGTGTTCTATGTGTCTCGGTTGATGGACTAGATTCCCGAGCTAAACTATACATGGTACAATCCAGTATGAGGAAAATATTCACTGTACTATTTTTAGGAACAAATATAGAAGGAAGGTTGACTTCATATTCCTGATTCACCAGGTGCTGCATGGGCTATTTCACTGCCGAGGAACTGCTGAACAGTGACACACACCTATCACATGAACTAATCACTCAATTCCCTCTCTCATCCCCTTTGTTAGTTGTTTTACACTTGCTTAAAAGGCAACCCAAATCGTAATGTTGGTGCCTATGGTAGTCTCAACCTGCCTGAGGGTTCTAGATATATGCAACCACAAGCTGGTAATCCTGGTAAGGTGGTGAACTAGGTAGAAATTTGAGGGAAGCTAATTAGGTGTTTGAGAAAAAAACTAGAGAGATGTATTCTATGATAGTCCTAGAGAATTTTTGTAGAGAGAGAGAGAGAGAGAGAGAGAGAAGAGGAGGAGGAGGAGGAGGAGGAGAGGTGTTAATTGCATAGTAACAAGTTGATGTGACTTTCCATGGTTTTGGGGAGTGTTAATCATTGAAGGGTGTTCGATGTGACTTTCCATAATTTGCTATCGTTTTTGGAAACATCCATAAAATTGTGGTTGTCCTTATAATTTATTTTACTATGTGGGTGTCCTAAGATAATCTGTTATTGACAAGTTAAAAGCTTTATCAAATTTAGCAGTGATGCAAAGTGGTCATTTATAAATTAGCGCACTAAATAAAGTTGCTGCGAAAGAGTTATGCTAATTAGAGCTTAAGTGTGATGGATTTTACCGACTGCTTTGTGCATCGACATACTTACAATTATAATAACATTTTTCTGGTCTAGATATGAGGCTTCTTGAAATCCAATGGTGACACCACAAACAAAGAAACAAAACGAAACCGCATTTGTAAAACAGTTCCTTTTCAATTGATGAAAATTAAATCACAGATCCTTTTAAGATTCCTTGTAGGGTCATTTATAACCCTTTTGTTCTGCTTCTTTTTTAAGCTTGTGATACTATTTCGTGGGTAACTTTATGTTTCTTCTTAAAATGGACAAATTAGAGAAAATAAGCAGCGGTGGTAACGAAAGAATTCCCTACTTTTCTCCAGAGATTGTATCAGAAATGTCATACAAGCCTCCTATCGACTCAATCATACACTGCACATGCGTATGCAAAGCCTAATGCTACCTAAAAAAATCTCCCACTTTCATCGAGTAGCTTTTTAATAGCAACATTTACAAGCAACCGACTCTTATCCTTGAACTGTTTTGCACAAAGAATGACTCCACACAACCGTTTCTTTTGGTGGATATCAAGAGACATAGGGTTAGACGGAGTCACATTGATCCACTAAAAGAACTTTCGACCATGAGCACTTGTCGAGCATTGCTATGTGTAGGTTCTCTGTCAGCTCTTCATCCTATTTTTGTTTTCAATCCCATAACAAGGGACTACATAAGCTTAAGTAAATAATAAAACCTTTTTACTAATAATTTTTCTCTGAATATGTGGAAAATATATGATTGTTCCAAAGCTAAAGCCATTGGTGCAATTGAGTGCAGAAAATTCTAGTTTTACCCATGAGCAATTTTTTTTTTCTTTTTATTCTGAGTGGACTCGTTAATTAAGTCTGTTACGGATTCTCATACAAAGTATTAGCTAGCAATAGACATTAAAAGGATGCCATGTCACGCCTCGATCCTCGAGCGCGTGCCCATCCCTCGGTGGTCAATAAATTTGTGACATCCCAGGACACGTCGCCGACCCATTCCTTTTAATGTGCATGCGGAAGCAAATTACTAATCCCCTGACCACAACAAATGTGGGATAGAAAGGTAGGACAACAAATTTCAATTCAATCAACATAGTTTTTATAAACAATCTGGTTTACAATAAGATGCCAACTCTAGGGTTTAAGTACAGGAGGTCTATCTCCAAAAAGAACTTCTGAGCCACCCATGCTCCCAACCCTTATGCCTCAAGCTCCGTGTTCTTCACATTAGGGACCTAAAAAGTTAAGCCCACGACGGGATGAGACAATGTCTCAACATGTTCACCCCCTAAACCCCGACTAGGATGGAAATACGCCTAGAGGCAATTTATGCACACAAGTCAGAAGACTTATCTCTCCTCAGTTCCTTCTTGCATGTCAGTACAATTCATAATTTCAACCAATCAGTTCAATCCAATCGATCAATTCAATACCATTTATCAATTCCGTACCATCTATCAATCAATCGATACGATTATTACTCACACAAGCTGAAATGGATTATAGCTCTCACAAGCTGATATAGATGGTTATTGCTCTCACAAGCTAATATATAGATGGTTATTACTCTTACAAGCTGATATATAGATGGTAGCTCGCACAAGCTGATATATATTATAAGTCACCCATGTTGATATAGTATACTGCTCTTACAAGCTGACATACAGTAATGATCACACAAGCTGATGATTCAATAATGCTCACACAAGCTGATACACGATAAATCAATCCAGGCCAATAATGTTGTACTTTGCACACCAATTCCTCAATTAAAATAATGAACTTGGTCTAATTTCATCGTGTTAAAAACACCCGATAAAATTAATCGTGTGTGGGTACACAGTCGGTCTGAGCCAAGATGTTATATATTTCTTTTCAAAAATCCAACTATTTAATATAGTGCCTAAAAACATTTTTGGCGTTAAAAACCGATGCCTCGTTATTTTCTGATTAAATACCAAAATTATACCATTTTGGGATAAATACCCAAAATTACAATCATCACTCAATTTGCACAAAATAGCATTTAATTGCAAAAACTAAGCACATCATTGCAATCAGCACGAAATTCCCGTCACCGGCTATCTTGGTATAATTTTCGAAAATAAAAATAATTAAATAAATACAATTAAATACCAAAAACGCAAACTTAGGCCGTAAATGCTTAATTAACCACCTAAACGGGCCAGGAAAATTTCCAAACCTATCTAGATAAGTAGTATAACTTATCTAGTCTCTAATTTGTCCATTCTAACCACCTAACATGCACAAACGAATAATTAAATCGCTAATACATTCTAACTAACCACATAAATCATATTTAGCCTAAACTAATCATCCCTTAAATGTCATTAATTCCATAAGTAGAGTTTAGCAAGTAAACTCATTGGATTAGCGAACCGGTGAGTCCACGGCGACAGCGACGCGATGGTGGCGCAATGGTGGCTGAAACTTGGGCTTATGATGACGCCAAATAAAGCTCGGACCAGGCTGAAAACGACAAAGGAAGTAGACGGATTGAGCTGGTTGAGCCGCTTCGGTTCTGTGGAGGTGAAAACGGCAGTTGGATGGGTGTGCCTTGGGTTGGCTTTGGCGGCCGCAAGTGGTGGTGCTGGTGCTGGTGTAACAGATGGAGAAGCTGTTAGCGTGTGGGCTGAGGTTGTTGAAGCTTGGAGAGGCATGGGATGGCTGGACGTGCATGGGCTGCACGGTCAAACGGAGAAGAGGACAGAAGCGGAGGGAGCTCGTGGGTTGACTCGGTGGAGGGCGTGAGCTGTAGGCGACGAGAATTGGTGGAGATGGAGTGGTGGTCTTTGGACGTGTGGTAGTAGGGGTTGATTCGATGGAGTGGTGTGCAGCTGTAGGGAAGAGAAATGGAGGGAGGAAAGTGGGTTGCTGCAGAACAAAAGAAAGGAAGGGATGAGGAAGGAGAGAGTGTTGGTAGAGAGGGGGAAAGAAATCTGTGAAATAAAGAAAAGGAGAGAGTGGGAGAGACGTGTGTGAGAGGGAGAGATAAGGAAGAGCCCAAAAAGTCAAAAAAAGAAGGGAGAAAAGGCGATGGAAGAATACGGTAGAGGGTGGTTGGATGGAGGGGAAACATGTGAGAGAGAGAGAGAGAGAGAGAAGGAGAAAGAGGGGGAGGGATGAAAGTCAAGATAATTATCCAATTTCATCATTTCTTGGTCCCACAAGCCTTCATGTTCATCTCTTTGGTCCCCCATCACTTTCTTGCACATAAATCCCCATAATTAGCTAAGTTGATGCCAAATGTTGTAGCCCCCATACCAGCCCACGAATTTCCCTCAATTGGACTTTAATTTCTTTACAAATATTTCCAATTTGGTGACCAATTTTGCTGAGGAGGAATTCTACACAATTTCTACAATTTCCCTTCACCAAGTAACTCACTTTGGAGGCCAAAAATCCCTTCAATTTGGCCCATCCGAATTTCCTTTCTTTTCCGAATCGTCCGAATTGATTTTCCATAAAAATCCTGAGCTCACTGAAAATTCTTCAAAGGATGAGTCGACGTTCCTAAAATAAATTGTGACATAACGGTACTGTTAATTTCTGAAATCGGGTTCAAATTCGCGGTTGATTTCAATTTGACACAATTTTAGCATGACCTAACCTACTGGGTAGCTTTTAGGAATTTTTAGCGCATTTGACCCGTGATCGATTATTTTCGAGCCACAATGTACATCTTCGACACATTGATGACTCTCGGTTGTCGTGAAAATCTCGAGATTTCAAATACGGACACAAAGTACCAAAACGATAGAAAAATCGGTTTAGTGTCGATTGACAAGAATTTTGTAATTAAGTGGAACCATCCACACTTAATCACATGGCTTTGTGGAATCGACTTATCTTTAGTCTCTAATCGATTTTTAACTGTGCCGTAGTGACTCTTGCAAATTAGCACGGTTGAGCAATCGATTCTTGATCGAATTCTCAAGTCTATTGCATTTATATTCCTTAACAGCTTCACCTGATAGACTAGTTATCTCATGAGTGGCCAACTCCAAGAAAAGAACTATAGGCGCGTCAATGAAGAGCCCAACTTATTCAATTGAAAACAAAATCTGAAAATCAGGATGTCATATGGCCAACTTAGTAATGTTGAGAGTATTATGCCTTTGTCATTTATAAGGAAAACAACATACTTATCATTGAACCTCTTAAAACACATGCTATTACATGGAAAGCCCAATTAGAATTTTCAATCAAAGAAGGGGAGAATTACCAAAACAGTCATAAATCTATTACAATTGTGCCAATTCAGTTCTAAACATTTTTTTTTTGGCAAATTTAGTCCTAAACCTTTTAGAATTATGCCAATTCAATCCATTCGGCCAAAATCGGCCGATTGGTGCAGACGTGACGCGGGTCCGGCGAATGCTGACGTGACATTTTAAAAAATATATTTTATATTTCTTTTCAATTTTGAAATATTTTTTTGAATTCTTTGTATTTTTTTCCCATCTTCTCTTCCCCTAGCCGGCCGGCACCGGCCGAAGAGGGCGAGGCCTTGCCCAGATCCAGCGAGCTTGCATGCGTGCTGATGAACACTGTGCATTTGTTCCTCACAGTCCCTAGCTAAATCCTTGCGGCCGTGATGGGAGGATGAGCCACTATGTCCCCAACTTCGAGATGGACGACGACTATTCCCTCCCTTCCTTCCCCCACCCCCGCAAGCCCGACGTGTATGTATCTCTCACGCGTGTCTCTTGAATGTTTTCCTCTCTTCTTTTCTCTAGATCATTGCCGGAATTCGGCATAGTGGGAAATGTTGGTTTTTGTTGATTTTGTTCCAGGGCCGCGATTGTGGTTAGGGCCGGCGATGAGATCGTGGAGTTGCTGTGGTAGAACGGCCTCGTGGTTATGTAGAGCCAATGATCGGTCAAGAAATCGGAGCCCTCGGGCTGCTATCGCTAGATCTGGCGAGGGAGCCTTGCCGGCCACTAGCGAAGGCCGAGCTCGCTGGATTTGGCGGGGCCTTGTCCTTGCCAGTGGCCGGCTAGGTTGACCTCGTCGACCCTCGCCTCCGATTTGCAGGGGCGAGCCTTGCCATTGGCCGGCGAGGCTGACCTCCTTGGCCCTCGTCTTTGGCCAGCCAGCCTAGGGGAAGAGAAGATGGAAAAAAAAAAATTCAAATATTCAAAAATTCAAAAATTCAAAAAATATATTTAAAAATTCGAAAAAAATAAAAAAATAAAAAATGCCACGTCGTTGTTCACTGTGACATTTTAGCATCCACATCAAGATCGGGCCGCCAATTTTGGCTGGATGGACTGAATTTGCACAATTGTAAAAGGTTTATGACTAAATTGGCAAAAAAAAAAAAAAAAAAAAAGGACTGAATTGACACAATTACAATAGGTTTATGACTTTTTTGGTAATTCTCCCATCAAAGAGGATTACCAATCAAAGAGGGAGAGAGGCATTATTTTAAGCATAGCTTTGGCCTGTAAAATCTTATAACTGGCCACCTCTTTTCATTATTCTTGCAATATCATTTGAATTTGCATTACTTTTGCAGCACGAGACATGAAGGGCAAAACAACTGGAGCGAAGGTGATGATCGAGGATGCCAATCGCGACGAGTTGCTTTCTCCAAATGGCGACCAGGGCTGTTAAAGAAAGCAAGCGAACTATGCACTGTTTGTGCTGTTGAGATGGCCATTATTATCTTCTATCCTAGCGGCAAGCCTTTCTCCTTTGGACACCCATCTGTGGGTGCGGTCCTAGACAGATACAGGCTAAAACTAATGGGGACCGAACCTTAGTTGAACTAAACAAACAATACACAGATGTGCTCAAGCGACTGGAAGCAGAAAAGAAACGGGCAAAAGAGCTCCAACATGTTAAGCCTCTGGAAATCAAAAACCTTAGCTTTGAATAGTTAATGTTATTAAAGAAGGTGCTGGCGGATCTCCAGGAAAAGGTGGACAAGAGAAGGATGGAACTCTTAGCGTTAGAAGCTTCAACTTCAACTACTTACGCAAGAGCTGCTGATGCCCTTGTCATTAGCCAAATTGATGATAAACACCGTGATCCTTGGGAAGCAAATGTTGGCGAGGAGTAGTCAATTTTAGCAGAACTGGGGGAGAGACTGTTGGTCTATCTTAAATTGTATTTTGCATGATTCAGTCAATCTCTCCTCTTAAACCCGAGAGAAGTCTCGAGGATACAATAAGCAATTTTTTTTTTCCTTTAAGTTGCTATTTTTCGATGTAGCGTCATGATAGCAATTTTCAAAAATACAACTAGCATTAAAGTAACAAAAATATATAAACTTAGATTAGGCGAATAACGCAAGTTTTGCTTCTCATAACCAAGTGCAACGATGCCATATTGGGCTTATTGATATGGGCCTTTAACGTGTGTTTTAATCAATCTATAATATTAGTGACTTTGTGTACTTGAAATTTAGGTATTTAAAGAAGATTCCTTAATAATCATAAACAAATAATTTACTTCTTAATTTCTCCATTTCATAGAAGCAACTAAATATTTTTACTTACACATCAATTGTATCTCTTCTAAGAGGTTATGTCTCTTTCAAAGTTCAAAACCACAAGTATTGACCAAATCGATAGGATCCTCCTATTTTAGCCGGATAAGATTAGAGGATATACTCTTGATTTGGTATTCTTTCCTTGATCAATTGTTACCTTGTATATTTCCTGTAATTCAACAAATAATTATGAACCTCTATCAATAAAAAGGTAGTCTCTCTCTCAAAGAATTCATAACAAAGCTTTGAGAGAGGGTTCCCGAGGACGTAGGCTTACTTAGCTAAATCTCGTTAAATTGCGTCTGTGTTCTTTTGTCTTTGAATTTTATCGCAGGTTCAAGCCTAACCTGTTATGTTTGTTTCAACTAATTTTCTAGTTACCTTGTTGTTGTGTTGTCACCATGGAAGAGTATGATGCTGGCAAGAAACGACTGCAACTCCTTCAACCAAAGGCCTCTTTTGCAAGAATCTCACAGCCAACATCGCACCAACATGCTTATGAAAGAAAGGAATTTCCTTGGTCGCGAACTATAACCATAGCTCTCGGTGGCCATTCGAAACTCGTCCATATCAATGGTAAAATTGAAGCTCATCCAAAAGATTATCCTGGATATGAAGAGTGGCTTGCTAGTGACAACTCCATCATGTCCTGGATCTTCAACTCCATGGAGCCCCAAATCTACGAGATTTTTGGAAACTCCAGTTCAACTCAAGTACCATGGGATGCATTGGTTGGAATGTATGGGCAACTTAGAAATGCTTCTCAAATCTTTGAAATCCATCAAGAATTAGCAAATTCAAGGCAAGAAGAGAATCAATCATTTACCTTGCACCTCGGAAATTACCTCGGAAATTTCAAGAGGGGGTGGGATGAGCTCCGTCAGTACCGCCCTACCACTCAATCCATTGCTGATTACGTTCGCAAAGAGGAGGAAGATCGGATCTTTCAACTTCTGGCTAGCCTTCGACCTATATACGTTGATCTTAGACGACAGATCCTCATGAGCCCAATCTTGCCGTCCCTCACTGAAGTCTGTGCCACAATCCATGGAGAGAAAACCGGGCGTCAGGTCATGAATTGAGCATCGACCACCAAGAAAGGAACTATTGAGATTTTGGCCCACAGTGTCGTGACTAATAGACCATTGGAGGTTGTTGCCAGATTTGCCCAAGGGAAAGACGAAGAAAACCGATCGCTTCCACTGTGAAAATTGTGGCCGTGACAGTCACACCAAGGACTGGTGTTGGGTCCTTCATCCTCACTTGTGGGCTGGTAGAGAAAAGGGGCTAGAAGCAAAATTGGCTCCCCAAAAATGACCCAACTAACCCGACTGAGTTCAAGATCAAACCTTGAGAGTCTAACAACTTTTGCAGGGCCAAAGGTCCAACATTAAGGCAATTGGATCAACTGGCCCATTTGCTGAGTCAAGCCACATGGTACAAACTTTTGGTAAGGTGTTCTTAACTCAGTTCAAAAAACAGATTTTTATAGACTCGGGTGCCATTGACCATATGTGTAATTTAGATCAAACGATGGTTAAGATTATTTCCAATGATTATCCTCCTATTAATTTTGCTAATGGAGCATAGTTCCCAACACAAGGAGCAGGAAAATTTAAGATGTTGTCTAAGAGTTCTAATGCTTTGATCATACCTACTTTATCTTCAAATCTGTTGTCTGTTAGTAAGTGTACGAAAGAATGAAATTGCAATGTCATTTTTTCGGCTTCTAAGGTGTTATTTCAGGATTGCATCACCAAGAGGACAATTGGTGAAGGGAGGCTACAGAATGGACTCTATGTCATAGATAAATACCCTGAGGTGTTGAGTGCAATCCAGAATGCTAAGAAGACATCAAAACTATGACATAGATGCATAGGTCACCCGTCCGATTAGATTTCGCATACTCTTGATAGATCTTTATCTCATGATTCTAGTTCATGTGATTGTTCTCATTCTAGTTCATAGTTCAAAATTATTTGATTTAATTCATTATAATGTGTGGAATGCTCCCATTGAGTCTTGGGATGGCTATAAATATTTCGTCTCTTTTATTGATGAAAAGTCTCGCGCTACATGTATGTTTGCTCAAAACCAAAAATGACGTTCTTAATGTTTTTCAGGAATTTTGTGCTATGATACATAATCAATTTAGGTAGAAGAACAGCTCAAGTGCCATAACTTGGCACGGGGGGACACTTAAGTGCTATAACTTCAAAATGGTACATTTAAGTGCCACTTTCTTTTTCTAGTGGGACACTTAAGTGCCACCTCCGGTGATGCTTGTCGGAAATCCTATGTGGCAATATTTTATTAGTATTTTTTGCCTACGTGGCTCGCCGGAGAGCTGAGTGGGCTCTAACTCACTAGAAACGACGTCGTCTGCATAATAAAAGCCCAAAATCTTCCAAAAACAACGTCGTCTCCCAAATGCCCCAAATCTAAAACCCTAAATTGGCCAAAATCCCTATTGAAGTGCTCGAATCCAAGTCTTGAACACTAATTTT